>NC_059128.1:182381290-182683665 GCF_020740605.2 Lemur catta | reverse complement strand
TGTATGCCAGGCATCTTTCCAGACACTTTATATGCATTAACCCAGTAGTTTCCTCTGTATTAAATCAGAATGTCTGTGAGTAGGAACCAAGTATCACTACATTTAAAAAAATATCCCAGATAATTCCAATCTGCAGCAAAGTCTGGAAACGACTCAACAATCCTGCAACATAGATATTCTTGTTTCTATTCTATTAAAGTGGACGCTGAGTTACAAAGACTTGCCAAGGTCAAAGAGCTGAAAAGTTGAGGCACAAATCCAGGTGTTCCAATTCCAGAGCCCTGGATCTTAACCATTGTCATGTTTCCCAGTGTTTTAGTGCCATCTAATGAGTAGCTTTGATTTTTGTGAGTTTAAGGAATTTTTGATGCACATCTTAACAACAATCATTTTCGGTTTTGGTATTCCTGTGTGGTTTCAGTTTCCTACCACCATCTGTGGTATCGGCCTCTCCGGGAAGTACTTATCCTCACCAAACACAAGGTTGTAGAAATCAGCCCTTCTCTCTGTTCCGGGTCTCAACACCCCAGATGTTACTACTGACATTTATCTTCAGAGCCCACACAACCCCACACCTGGGAATCGGTTGCACCTGAGAGAGGAAGGGACCTGGTGGCAAAGCAAAGTAACATTGGGTTTCCTTCTGTTAGTGAAGGCCCCTCGGCAGTGTTCAGATTTTGACAGATGTGAATTATTAAGGTTCCATTCGCTCAACGTCTGCTGCAGGCTTCTGGTTCCACATAACTCTTTGCACTTTCATCCTAAACCTGAATTTATGTTACATTATGGGACCTCAGGTCTAGGTTTTCTGCTTACCTTTGCCACTTTCTCACTATATGACTTTAGTTAAGAAGTTTATAATCTCTTCTAGACTAATGTACTGTGTGCCAGACTCAATGGACTTTGGACATCTTTGGCTAAATTTTTGGTTCCTTGTCACTTCATTGCTCTAAATTCAAGTATATACTTCTACGTCAGACTGCTCACCTATTTTCAGACTTTGAGAGCCACCATGAAGTTGTCTTTCTCCTGAGAACATATCCTGTCTGCATGGACAATCTTGGTCACAGCTGTCCTGGTGCAGGCAATTTGCCTTTCAGCTGTAACTTCAGGGGCTTAACTCAATATTTAATTCCCCCATGGCGACTGAGTATCTAGCGCAAGAACGTATTTAATAGGCACTTGGGCCTGAGAAGTCACATAGACGTGGGACCCTCCTATTTCTTCTGTGGCTGCCTCTTTATTTTCCAGAAGTACTCATGACCATTGCATAGGCAGTAGCTGCAATAGTTAAAATTTCCCTCAAGTGAAATTATGTCCATTGCAGTGGACCATACAAGCCAACCCCAAACTCCAGTTTAACCCCACCGGTGAGCTCTCCATTTCTAAGTTCCAAGTTTGGTTATTCAACATCCCTGGGCTTCCAGGGCTCCACAGAGAGGCAAACTCAAATTCGACTGAGAGTGGCAGTTACCATTTACATAACAACCTGGTGGCTCCCAACCACCATAAGTAAACCTTCAGGTTTATTTTCTATCTGTTAAAAAGGAAATTCTAGGTTTTGTTATTATGAAACCCAGCTGGGGGAAAGAAAGTAACTGAGCATCCTTGCTTCAGTAAATCATTTCTGAAAGATGTAGTGGTTAACTGTTACTAATAGTAACAGATTTTATCTTTCTGGGTTCTAACCTGCCACTGTTAATTTTTTCCTGAAATGATAAATTCAACAGCTATCTTTACCATTCCCCAACATTTCATTAGGAAAAGAAAAATATTACATTAACAAATAAAAAGTTTATGCAACAAAGAGGGAGAGGCTTGGAGGTCTGGGACTACAGGACAGAGTCAAATTCCTTAGAAGAGGCAGAAGACAAAAAGAAGTAGGCCCTGGCACATCAGTCGCATAGGCCCCCTGGGGGTGGGTAGAACAGGGTGAAATGATGTTGTCTAAGACAATGCCAAGGAAGCTCGGCAATCGGACTTTTTGGAAAGAGAGTTCCCAAGGCCCCAAGACCAGGTCAGCCCCAGGACACGCCTGGATGCTGCTTTCCAGGAGCTCAGAGTGTACAGGGCTTTGTGAGAACCTAGAGTCCAGCTCTTGAGAAGCTTAGAGGGAGAAGCTGTGTCCCACTGTGGCCTTGGACAGTCATGATCTGAGGGTAGCTTCAGATTCAGCACCCACCCTAGGAGCTCCTGGTGCCAAGGTCCCTTTCAGGGACGGCTGGAGCCTACCGTTGCAGGAATGCATACCAGAGAGTGGGCCAAGGATAGCTTTGGCACAGTGGCCACTTTAAAATCATTTCAGGGAGGCATTTCAGTATTGTTTTTGACAGATCAAGAAAGCTCAAAGCAAATCCTTTGACATTTGAATCTCTAACTTTCACATTTTTGGACCTCTCCATAATGTCATTACAATAGGTTTTGAACATTTAACATGCATATATTCTAGGCTTTCCCAAAAGCTTCCAAATTTTTGAACAATACTATAACAATATTTTCTCCAGAACATATAGTGGACAACCTCAATTTTAAAGTGACTGCCTCAGACTCTTTAGAGAGTAGAGTAATAACAAACAGAAAAATAACGAAATCTTGTTGCTGTGTCTTGCAGATTCACTTACATGTTAAGTGACTACTTCCTGCATGAAGGACGCTACTATTCAAGTGTGCCTCAGTACACTTACAGACCCTCACGTCACTGACCTTCTGTGTCATTTCAAATGCAAACTCCGTATCAAGAGGCTGTGATGAAGTGAGAGCTCTAGCAAGCAATGTTGTTCTCCAAATGAGAAAGAAGAAACTAATGACTTCCGAGTCCCATTGTGTGAGCTGAGGACCCCTTGTGGGCCCTGCAACAACCACTTCTGAACAGTAAGTGTTGTCTGGAGAATAAATAACATCTCATACACCATTTCTCCGATGCATGTATATGCTGTTGTGATTAATAAAATACAGTTTCATTTAAAATACTTTAAAAGTTACAACGGCTTTTTGTTATTGTATTTTGTTTTCAATTACAAAATCCTCAAAATAATATCACTAACTGGAGACAGCCAGATGTCTTGATGTGACTCAAAATTAAGGTTGTGAACCTCTGCTTTAGAAAGTCATCTCCAGGGCGGCCATTCTCTTTTTGACAAGCAGCACCTAGAATAGCTGGACCTACTGAAAATAACAGAAATGTCCTATAGAACTCAACCAGTAACAGAACTGTCTTAACTACAAATAAAGCACTTATGAATACATTTATTGCAATATGTTTTAGAAGAAAAGTCATCAACCTACAAAGGAGAATTTGCAGCCTTTGACCAAATACTCAGTGGCACAAACTACATAAAGTATTACTAAATGATCAAATGTGCAAATTTTTTAACATTGGAACTTTGGTCTTCACTGGCTATTTGTAGAAACTGCAAAGCCTGTATAGAATACCAGGCCTCACTCCAACCAAAACTTTAATTTACTGCTTAAAAAACTAATTCACACAGAGACACACACAGAGACACATACACACACACTCAGGAGTAACATCATGGCTTGGCTTTGCGGAGTATATGCGTGAACCCTTTTATCCCTCTGTAACAAACACTATTATCTATTTCGTTATTGAAATGATTTCCAGTGCTAGTCAGCTGGAGCAGTCAGGGAAATAACATTTCTTTAATAGAAAGACAGTGATCTAGAATTGATAAGAGAAGTTGTTTTTCTCCTTAGTTTTTTACCCCTACACCTAAAACCATTTTAATCAACACTTCCAGTGTCAGAGCAAGGGAGGGCAAGATTTTTCAGAAAACATTAGACATAGGATGGCAATACATCCTGATTCAGATTCTCACCCTCAGTATCAAAAAATAATCAGTGAGAAAGACAGTAAATGGCTTCTTTGGAATCAGTTAAAACCAAATAACAAATTTACAACTCAATGTTTGTAAAGATATACATGCATGAATACATGAAACGCGCAAAAAGAATTTACTATTCAATCTCAGATACACAAATATACTTAAGAAAGAGAAGTTTTATTAGGGCAATTTCACTTTATTTTTCCATACAGCAAAGTCAACTACTGCAGTAATAATAAAATAAGCATAAAACAAATTGCAGCCCAAGACAAAAATACATAATTTTAAGCAACTACAAGCAAAAAGTAAGTTGTGATTACATAATAGTAAAACCAAGCACATTTGTCCTTTCAGCAGATGAAAGTGGTAGGGTTGCTGATAAGTGCAACATTATTAACCAGCTGGAGTGAAGGCTGGATACATTAATTCATTAAACAAGTGCCCATGATCACATTTTGCTTTTTTGAGTGCTTCTGAGTTGAAAATTAAAACTGTGAAATTTGAACTGTGTTTTTTTTCACCTGCTGAAAGAACGGGATCCTACAGCAATTAAAAAACAATCACATAACAACTATAGCTACGGTGTGCTGTTTGGTTTGCCTGTTTATGGTTTAAATTTTGTGAAAGTCAATACTTGTTTTGAAGATTTTTTTTTGTGAACAATAAACCACTGAAATTGGCAGAAACTGATTTGAATAATATATGTCCTTAGTATAGTTCTTTCTCTCTTTTTGTTGTTGAAGTTTTTAACATGCAGTAGTTTTGAAAAATGTAAGGAATATTTGATCCATGATTTCACCTTAATGGTCGAAGTACCTGCTATTTTTGGTAATGATCTTCAGGCAGATTTGGCCCAATGGAGTTTTTGTCAGTCATGAGATTTTGAAAGGATGGCATATCTTTCCAGCTGAAAAAATCCTGGCAAACTACAAGCTGTCCACAAAAAAGCAAAGCAACATGTTTGAAAGGGTATGGAGTGCTAACTCTGTGCCACTTTTGCAAGCAATTTTGCTCAGTCTGTCATTTTATTAGCCTTAACAAAACTCCTTGTAATTATAGACGTTTTTATTCAAAATAAGATCTTACTATTATACAGGTTTCTCTCTTTTGACTATATACAGAAGTGCAAAAAGTCAACCTTCTCTCTAGACGTCCCAACATGCTAAATTGCAGCATAATCAACCCTCAAGAGTTTGCACACACGCTATAATTCTCATTACGTAAACTTTGAGTATTTGGATTATCAACAAAAAGTCCCTTGTTCTATTTATTGATTATGCAGCTTATTTATAACAAGGCCTGATATTCAGGGATTTCAAAAATATTAAACAATACTTTAACATTTGAAATGGATACAGTAGAAAATAAATTTTATTCTAATATCTAGGATCTAGATCTTCTTATAATAACTAATTACAAACAAAATAAATCATCAAAATATTACTCAATTGTCTGCCAGGATTGTTGCGATAGCAACAACTTAACTTCTTACTTAGCAATGATTATATATTTATAAGATATCCATATAAAAGATCTTTGTTCTTTTAATGAAAACTAGACAAGAACTAACAATGACTGACATTCTTACACTGTAATATTAAATCAGTAAAATATAAATCATTTAGTTAACAATACGAATATTCATATGACACTACATGTAATTCAAAACTGATTATGTTATGAAGGAAAAACTACTTTAATTTTTTTTTGTATTTTGAAAAATTCATCAGTAAAATCTAATAAAACAATAGTCTATAAACTGAAATGGTATTCAATTGTTAATAGAAAATGAAAATCTAATAAATGTAGGAAATGAAAAACTACATTTTAACAAGAAAAATAAGTAATATTCTATAATGTAACTAACTACAATAACATGTGAAGTCACCATTACTTTCTTAACACGATTGAAATTACATTGGTATGGGTTCCAACCCGTAATGTAATAATCTAAGGCTTTAATAGATGTACAGTACAATCAGTAAAATCAACACATCAGTCTTATATTAGAAAGCATCTCTCTCAAGCATAAAAACTTGCAGTAAACTTGGAAGTATGGAAAGTTCTATAACTGAACTTTCACTTCTCCCATTCCATACTATATCTACCAGTGACCTGGCCCCTACTTCAGCAATTTTTAGAACTGCTGAATAGAGCAAAAATATCCTTTACTAGCTGCAACATCCAAACCTCAAAAAAAGGAATTCCTTTGGATGAATCCATTCTTAAAAACTGAATGCACATCTATTTTTTTTTTAAATTTTGTAAAAGGCTTTCTAAGGCTATAAGCAGTTAATCTGAACAAAACAAAACAAAAAAAATCACATATAAAAGTCACCCATGTACTTAACCCACCCAATTACTAGGTTAATTAAACATTTCCCATTTTCATATTTTGGTTTATCATGCATCTGATGACAGTGCTGCTTTCTTCTTTGTTTAGAGTCACTATTTTGAATGTGACTATGATGAAGCATTTAAGCAAACGTGAAACCATTTTTGCAAAGCATTTATAGTCTTTTGACTTTTGACAGAGGCTATAAATAGAAGCAAAATAATTTCCTCAAACATTTTGTTATCGTGTCTCAGAAATGGCATATCCCTTTTGAATAACATGTTATACAGTATAGTATGCATAAATATTACACTACAATGCATTAAAATAATTTTATATATATCTATTTTATATATCTCCAGTATGTGTGAGTTTATCTGTATTGAGAGAGTTTGTGTTGTGCTGTCTATTGTTACTGTAGAGTTAAATTGGCCATTTCTGAGACAGCTTTGGTTTCAAAACAAAAAAAAGAATGGTGCCCTTTGACTGATTAGTACTAGCAAATAAGCAACAAAATGTGGCTCTGAAAACAATAACACTGAAGAAATAATACTCTAATTTGATGTACAGTCTATGGCACTTCATGAGAATCCTTAGCAACATGGTACTTAAAGCCATGATGTGCTTTAAAATATACACAGTTGTGGTTTTGCTTGGCACATTCATCTCTGTCAGATCCCTCCCTCACCACATCTTACAATCTATTACATTAAAAATATTACTCTTAAACAAAAATGACTGTGCATGCACGCTCTCATCTATAATGGCAATTTTAAATACAAGGTGCACCTTTGTTATTTGTAAACCTTGAAAGAAATAAACTTATTTAAAAAAAATTATATCTTGGTCTACAGACGTACCAATACATAATAGAATCATGGTTACACCATAGTCTGTCTTTTCAAGATGGCATGAATATATAGGAAACTAATTAGGTATGCACATTTTAATGCATAACTCTGTGCTAGAAAAGAAAGACGATGTTGTTCTTTTAGACAGGAATATCACCTCAGCACAAATATCAATTAAATGTACAAAGTGTATAGGCAACAGTGTGCAGTGGATTTCCATGTTTTCTTTTCTTCTGGTTAACATGCAATATGTGGATGTCTTGTGGCTGAGGGATTTTTGTGTGTGTTGCTTGACGGTATATACAATATGGCTAATGACCTTGTCCTTTACTCTAACCAAGCACACTGTCCTTTCCTCTTTAGTATGATCTACAAAGGAAAAAGAGATAATCTTTGTTAAAACATAATATCTAAACGCAGTTTCCAACATATATTTAATATGAAATTTGTCTTTCTTGATTAAACAGTGTATTTACAGGCATGTTATTGTATCTTCCTGTAGAAACAAAAACCACTTCACAAGTGCAAATGGATCTAAATTTGTCTACCATCTCTAAGTGAATGAAATGACATATATAGTTTAATAAAATTGTAGACTCTGTTGAAAAATTTCCTAATGCTAAGCTAAACATGTAAAATACATTTGCAGAATCAAGGGGCACAATATAGTTGAGCTCTTTTTTAACACCATTGTTGTGGGGCAGAATTTAAACTTACTTTACTTCTTTTTTAAAGTTTAATAGGTTTCAGGAGTAAAGATTTGGCCTACAAATCCATGCATAAGTTTTATTAAAGAAGATTTGGTCTATTTGGGTGCTTGACTAGCATAGCATATGTTTAAAAAAAAAAGAGTGATGCTTTGAGTGACTGTTTTGGATAATTCAAAGTTTGTGGGGGTATTTTTTCTCCTAAAGCCAAGAAAAGTTAAAAAAATCATTCTTTATGAATTAAGAAACAATTCCTCACGAATTAAATTTTAATAGATATTATGAAGTACTTGTGAATAGTTACAGTTTTTACATGAAATTTGTTCTCATCAAGGAATCTTTACATATTAAAAGTATGCTTTAGAATACAACTTTGAAAATAAAAGAAATCACCATTTTGCTGATGCAAAAACCAGTTTAAATGTTACAACTTCTAAAGAAAATGAACACTCACTTGTTAAATAAAAAGAACATTAAGACCTTGAGCTTCAAAACAGTCAAACACATTGGTTTGCTAATTATTGATGAACTTATGGTCATTTGATATTATTTTTTTCAAGCTGGATTTTTGCTAAGAAATAGAAAATAGTTACATATATACATACCAAACACACCCAATTCATGATAAGAGCTTGAAACAGATTTTTTTTAACATATGAAAAGGAAAACTCCTTTCCCAAACCTGCACACTACAAAGTAATGTGCTTATTCTAGAAATGTGGCGGCTGTTCCAAATCATGAACCTTTGTATCAGAACTGCTTTGAGAGAGCTTATAAAATAGACAAAAATCAATTTCAACAATTTAATTCATGATCACAGCATGACTTTGGTAGTACTTTTCAAATTGAGTCTATCATTTCTTTCTTACATGGCTCTCAGATTCTGCCCATCCTCCTCTCTTCCATAGGCTCTGCCATTGTCCGGCTCTTGACATGGATTACTATCACAAGGGTCTCTGAACTTGCTCTCTGCCACCAATGTCTCCTGACTTGGCACACTGTTCTTTCTTCTGTAAGGCCCTTACTCCACCCTTCTCTATAGAACGACACCTTCATTGTCCAAATTTACTTTTTTTCTGACTCTGTTGGGAAGAATTGCTTCTTCATCTTTGCACCAAGAGAAACTTCTTTAGACCTCTCTTAATATACTATCCTGAATATATTTTACACTTACAGTTTTATCTTATTGTCTATTTTTATCTGACATGGTAAATAACATAAAATAGCACCAAAAACTCATTTGTAAATATGTTAATAAACACATAGACGAATGAAAACAGAGCAACAAAAAAAGATCAATCATCTTATTTACCAGTTTCAGTTTTAAATGTCATGGTTCTTTCTAAATATATATGTAAAAGTATCCAACATGCATCTGAGCGCATGTTATAACTTGAATGCATGCATATTGGATAAAACATATTCCCCAAAGATGAAAAGTGGGCACTTTTGCAAGTTTTTAAGACAATGTTTCTGAAGGCAAAACATAAGACTTTTAAACTATTTTTTGAGCAATGGCAACATTTTCAGAATTCTATGATCCCAAAGGTAACTATTTTGAAGTACCTAATATTCATTTGGATATGCAGATTTATGTGTGCACACAGGTGTAAGTGCATATATGTGGGTATTTATGTAAAGTCAGACTCATTACATTCTAATGACCCTGTGTATGGTGATACATGGAATGAGGTGAGTACATATTCTCATTTGAGATTCAGTCAAAGAATAAAAAAATAAAATAAATGACGATCTATGAAAGGGGTCAGCCAAACTATTGCCTATGAGTCAAATCTCATCTACTGTTTATTTTTGTAAATAAAGTTTTATTAGAACACAGCCACACTCATTTGTTTACATATTATCTCTGACTGCTTTCATGCTACAATGGCAGAGTTGAGTAGTTGCTCAGAAACCATATGGCCCACACAGCCAAAAATATTTGACCTTATAAGAAAAAGTTTACTAATCCCCGATCTACACCTTCTAATGACTCTTCAGGCATATTTTTTCCTCATGCTTGTGTTTATTTCTAATATGAAATAAAAAACATTATTTTTCCCTCAGTATTTTGTATATTCAAGTGATATTAACATATTTATTACAAATTTGCCTGACTTTCCTCATAACCATTTAAGATAAAAAAGTGAGCGGTATATAAATATTTTCTCAGAGATTTTGTAAAATTTTAAGTGTACTACACAACTGTTATCTTAAAAAATAACACCATGAATATAAAACTATATATTACATAATGAACTTACTGTTTAGTGATGAAAATTCTACATCTGGGTAACATACTTGTGGCTAGTCAGATGTTCGGCAGATATTATGGGTATCTAGCAAATAAAAAATTATTTAATGAATGATCCATGCAAGCAAGCCAACAACCAAGAGATGAAAACATCTTAATATTAAAATTTTAAAGAAAAGTGAAATTCAGCTGTGAGGTGATAGTCCTTATCTGGTCAACGTAACAGTAAGTTAATATAAACTTAAATGCCAAATTAGCAACTAATTTTTAAAAAATCTTCATGTTAAATACTATTCTATAAATGCTACCGGTTTTTAGGAAGTAAGAGAAGTAAAACTACCAAAAATTCATGCAGAGCAGTAATCGAAAGAAGCCCTTTTTGTTGGCCTACACACGCACACACACACACCCTTGTGGTTTCAGTTACTTAGTAATAATCCAGAAATCAGAGTAGGAAATGTCTTGGCTATTTTTGTACAACCATATTTCTAACATTTACATTCAAATTAGGGTGTCTAACACTTTTTTCCAAATTAAAAATACCAAGTACGAATTATAAAGCAGTAATTCAAAAGAACTATTAAGAGTATAAGTTTACATCAGAACATATTTCTGAATCCTGATGGCTCCTTTTATTGTATTTCAATGGGCAATAGAATTAGAGAACTTGAGAAAAAATACAATAACAAACCAATAGAAGTGAATTATTTCCATAGTCCCGAAAGTCAAGAACTTTAAATTTATAGTTTAATTCTTTTCCACCCCCAAATTAATGGCTGCTAACCTGAGAGGGGTAGCACCAAACATTGAGACCATCAGAGGACTGAGAGCACAGGTTCTACAACTAGTGATCCATTTCCTGGTTGTGTGACCTTCAGAAAGCAACTAATTACTCCACACTTAAGTTCCTTCTGCAAAATGACACTAATCCCATTTCAGTAAGGTTTATGGGAGAATAATGAAATCACATACAGGAAGGCATTTTTTTGTTGTTTCAATTTAGAAATCCTGGACTAATTCAACATATTACAATCCACAGTCTGACGTGTATATTAATATGTCCCTATTTTATTTGCAGTTCTCAGCTGACATTTTTATACAATTTTACAGCATTGGCAAATGGCACGAAAATGTGCTCCAAGCATAATGAAGCTTCTCATACCATTTTTCCTGCTGCTGCAGGACAGGATGTTGCACCCAACAGTGTAGAAGCATCAAGGATGGGGCTGTCGAAACATACCAAGGACCTTCAACACCAATCGATGCAGATGAAGGGCCAGCTATAAACTTCTGCATGCATGCAGGCTGCATTTTGTGGCATCAGCTATTTCCAGCATTGCTAATGTACTGTAGGCATATACATATGTATGTATATGTAGATATAATATATGTGTGTATATATATATCCATTCCCTTTTCTTTCTTTTGGTTGTAAAATAGTATGAAGACCCAAGATTATGCATGAAATGGTCACAGCACAATGCAAAAAGTAAAGTGTCCCCTACAACCCAGGTGGCCAAGGACATGTTGAAATTTGCTTTGCTATAGTTCTGCTTACACCAGCAATTCTACAGTCATACATGGTACACACTGGAAAGTTCAGCATCATTGATCTGCACATAAATGGACTGCATTGAATCCATTATGATATTTCTACCAAAGATCACTTACTAACATGCCACATATGCACAATCTAGTATTCTTGTAAATGAGTCTGATGTGTTAGCATAAATCAAGGGCTATTTTGACAAGCTTCTTAAAAACTAATGACTCTTTGCCAAGAAATGTTGAAGCTTTAAAATAAATCCATTTTGGCATTCTGATTTTGAAAGTTTTTAATGGCTATACTAATAGATGAAAGTTCTTCATCAATAGTACATGATGTATTATAGAAACAAATGTGGCTATTCTTCACAGCAATAACTACAAATTCAGATGTCTCCTAATTGGTCTTCTCTTCCCATGGGGCAACGTGGTGATTCCCATCTGATACTGGTTCTTTTGTGATTCATTTGGCTACATTTAACCTCAGCCTGTGGGTTATCTGAAATGTGGTTTGGCTCTAAATTTTTTTGTACACTATCTACTCTATTGAACTTTGCTTTCATAACAAATATATCTATATATTCAAACCCAATCAATATTTTCTGGAAAATAATTTTAAATGTGATCAGAAAATGCTGGTTGAATCAACGTCAATTTTTAAATTTTAAATAGTTTAAATAATCATTTAGTTTTAAATAGTTACTCTTGTATATCATGAAATTTAAGTCTTCGAAACAGACCCCTTTTACTTAAAAGTATCCTGCACAATTGTTACCCTATAAACTTGTATGGAACACAGAATAACTGTCAATAACCATACTTGATTTCTTTTTTTTCCCCTTCATAAACTTCCAACATTTATGCAGGGTATTTATAAAATAAAAGCACTTGTTTATTTTTTACTTAAAGCACTGACAATAAAACAACAAAAATAATTTATTTTGAATATACAATTTGCTTTTCAAATTAATCAAATTATAATGAATTTATAACAAACTATTTACAAGAGTGGTCATTTGTGGCATATATAATACATTTAAATATTTTTATTTTATTAAGAATTTAGAGAAGACATGAGATATTGTATATATCAAATGTTTTTAATAAAAACATTAAAATTACTTCCATTTTTGATTGGTCAAAATACTTGGATGATCGGTTGAGACTAAATGAGAATTGCTTGTGTAAATATCATTTTAGTAGCTTCAGAAATGGAGCTGCGACAACTTTGGAGCACTTATAAATGGCATAAAAGCATTCTGCTGCTCATCATAGAGAGAATGTGTAGGCCAACAAGAGGTATCTTTGAAACCCCATGCTTATTAAAGCACCCTCGACAGTCCTCACGTACACACAGTTCCCACTGACCTCAATGGGAAATCCACGTGCGTAAGGGCTGTTGGATTGAGCCCTATTAGAGTTGGTTTTTAAGAAACAAAGCTGTAAATTAGCAAACCTGGTTGGCTGTGGCTGTTGCAGCGAAGGGAACACTTGTGGCAGATGTTGTTGCTGCGGACACAGTGGCTGGCGTAGCACCGTGCACCATGGGAACTTTCGGAGGGAAAATCATATAAGCAAACATACAGAAGAGTGTAGCAATATGGAAACCATGGCAACATGGAGGAGATAATTGGGCATGGTATTTATCACAGCAATAAGCCATGTGACAGGACATCATCACCAGCGAGTGACATGCAATCACAGCGCAAAGCAGGACAACATTCCAAGAAGAGAAGGGGAGGGAGGGGGGATGAAAGAGAAAAAAAAGGGGGAAAAAAAGCTTGTTACCATCAAATCAAGAAAATTGACACAAACAGGCTTAATTTGCTAAGTCAAAAACAAGAATTTTATATAGTGTTCATAGACATTCAAAATCTAAGTTAAAATACAAGTATTTATTTAATATATACAGCTGTTTGAATGAAATATTTTTATTTACTATTATAGAAATATACAGTATATTACTTTTATGAGATAGATTTTTTTTTTTACACACCAGAACTCATAGTCCAATCAAAATCCACCAAAGGTGACTAAAGGAAACTGTTGTGTGTAAAGAAAACATTTATGTGAGTCCGTGTCAATTAAATAGAAAATGGCATTTAATTGACAGGTGTTAGTAAAAGGGGAATGGACTTGCCCAATAGATATAAGTTAAACTTAGCAGTGGATTTTGAGGGGCTGTGAGGTGCACCATAGGTTTAAGATAATCAAGAAACAAAGCTGGCACCTACCAACACTTGTAGCGGGTGTCATGCACAATATTGAGCCTGCCCATCATGCATTGCAACAGGAAGGTGGATTTGAAAAGGGAAAAGAATTAAAACATCCCATCACACGTGTAATTAGGAAATTCATTTGAACAAAGAAGAAAAATTGTTATTATGGGAACAGTGGCATGTAACTGTCAGCACAATCAAATCATACAATAGCACAGTGATCAATTAGAACTAGTCTCAAGTGAAGAATAAAAGCCAGTTTAACTGTGTGCTGGTACACTTTGTTTCTCTTAATTGCTATCTATAAATATTTTGGAAAGAATTTAAACCCACTTAATTCTTTTTAAAATAATATTGTAATTTGTTTTTTGTTTTAATCTGGTTACTAACCATCTGGTTGTTTTGCTATTTCTGACTTTAATTTATGGATGTATTAACGTTATCTTTAGATTAGCACATGTTAAATCATTAGAGATATTATTTATTATTAAAGTGCTAACTAATTCAATGAACAAAACTGACTTAACAATATAATGAAACTCAAACATTAATTTTCATTCCTTTGGTTTTATTTCCCTGTTCATGGTAGCAACAACCATACAGACACGGAAGGGGTTGTGATCATCCACACAGGAACTTTATTGGAGAGATAGCAAGCAATAAATTATATATAAAATGAAAGGAAAATTTCTACATTCCCTTAGTTTCAAATTAAAGTTTAGGAAAAGTATTAAGAGGGAAAATAATTTCTTATAACTCTCAAATTGGTTTACTTGGTGAGTATCTAGGAAAACAGACTGGTTTTCATTACTAGTTTAGACCCTCAAGACTACGTGGAGTAGCAAATGTTCTACAAAATTTCACATACAAGAAATTGCTAATTAGACTTTAATAAAAACCCTGAATGGGAGATAATGAAGATACATACACTACATATGGGGTGTTAGCACTGATGTTCACAATTGTCCAACCATGATAAGTAAAAATAAACGTTATATATATATAGTCCTTGTTCTCTTTGACATGTAAATATTGAAAATTTAATTTATTTTACCAAGTACAGGGCACTTTCCCATATGCAGAACTACTGTTCTTTCCATGGGATTATTTTAGAATTCTAGGTTTTAAAATATCAAGTGATTTTATATTTCTATCTAAATCTTGGCATATCCTGTTTAAATACTAGTAGCATCTGGGATGAACATTTGTTAGAAAAATATCTGCCAAATGAGTCTTGTCAGAGATGGCCCTACAAAACAAAGCTGCCATTGAGAAACCTGACTGAAACACAGATTACTTAACTGGCATCTCTGTAATAGCTGCAATTAGTCTGTTATCACAATTAGACTGTGGGCACAAGGATCAGTGATTAAACTTGTAATAGATCTAAGGAAGCATCCTCTCAGGTGGAGTAATATTACACTGACAGGCATTATTTAAGGCATTTAAAGATCTCTGTCTTTGCTACTACTGCTGAGTCAAAGACTTGTGAAAGACAACAACAGAAACAAACCAGTAAGAACAAATAAGTTAATTTGAGACATTAGAACAAGCAAAATTTAATATTGGGATTTAGATCTTCTGAAACCATTACCCTCTTAATGGTGAGGGTGAGAGGATTGGAAAAGAAAAGATGAATGTAAAAGAAAAATATGATATTTAAAAAATATTAAAGCCAGTTTAAATATTATACAGGTTATATATTTTAAATTTATTATTTATTATTATGCTGCAATTTGCCTATTGTATTTCATCCCATGCATAATTAAGCCTGCACATGCTGAAAATGAGTTAACCTTATACTATCTCTCTAAAACCCTAAAGTTTTTAATGATATGAATTTTAGTTAGAGTTATATTCCTCATTACCATTATAACCAATGCACACAGTTTTCAGAGGGATTTGCAGCAAATAAATATAAGGCAGCAATGAAAATACTAGCCAGGGTGCAATAACTCACAAATATGAAGACATAATGCTGTAGGACCCACTTACCAAAAACAAAAATCACTTTTGAAATGATCATAATATTCATCTTTTACTTCAAATGGGTTGATTTACTAATAATGACACACAAATAGCCAATTTAAATTTTTTTCTCAATTTTCAGCACAAAGCAAAATCTAAGAGAATGTATTTGTCAATTTCCAATTTCCCATACAAAGATATTTGCAGAGCAGAATGCTGTGTTTCTGAGAAATGTGTTATTTTAATTATATGACTTTTTAAATTAAAAATTTTGATTGATATGTATGAAAATGCAGAAAACAACTAGAATGGTAATTCACAAATGACATGTATGCATAGCTAAAATTACTTCAAGGAAAAGGGAAAGAAGCAGAAGAGAGAAAAAGAATTACAATGGAGATTTGGTTGGAACTTGGAATTTCGAGGTATTAATTCAGGCCTATTTAGATTTATTATGAGAAGAAGTATAAAGCTGATTTAAGGTGTTCTAAAAAGAATATATAATACTTTAGGACTGAAAGTTCACAATCAATTGAATTATTCTCAAAATCAATATCCAAACAAGCAGCATCTTCTTTATTTTTATTGTCAATAATTTATTAACATATAATTATAAATGATATTTATATTTATTAATGATAATAAAAGTGACAAGCTGGAAATATTTGTTTTCTCTTGTTTCTATAAAAACAACCTCATTACCCTGCCCCACCCTTACATCCCCACCCCCACCTAAGAAAGTTTCCTGGGCTTTTGTTTCTTTATTCCTGGTAGAGTTGTAATGCAAGCCAAAGTAGAAGTTGTTTAAAACAAACTTATTTTTAGATCTTTTGATCTAAAAAGATTTTTGCAGTTAGGCAAAAACCCTAATAGGGGACACAGAGAAAAATTCCTCAAGACTGAAGTGGTGGGCAGTCTGAAAAGTGCACTGAGTAGTTGAGCCTGTAGCCTGTTCTTTCACAACAGCCCTGTAGACAGCAAACCCTGGGGCGGGGGCGGCTGCATGTGAGCCTGGAGGACTTAGGCAAGGATGCTTGTACCCACGGCAGGCACAGAACCCCTGAAGTACCTGTCTTCAAGAGCTCTTGCAAGCATGGACAGTGATGATATCAGCAGTGAGCAGTGGTGACTGAAGAATGAAGAATTGGTAGCCTACTTGAGAATACTGGACTGCACAGGACCTCACTTTGAGAGTAGGGTCCGGAGGAAAAAGGAGATGGGAAGATGGGGTCTTGGATTCTAATAATGCCTGAATTTCTGTCCAAGCCCGTGAGATTAGAGTTTACAGCTAGACTTAATTTAAATTCAAGAAAAAAAGATGTAAATAAAAGTGACATAAATTCATACCTACAACTTAAGTAGACCTTAGATTATGCATAGTCTGTATAAATAATCAATGAAGTACTTAAGGGAGAAGGTTAAAAAAATTATACATCTAAAATTTTTTTTAAAACTTCAATGTAAACTTAATCTAGTACTTGTATTTATCATCTTTAAATGAGATGGAGGGTATAAAACATCAGGCAGGGAGTTAGATGATCAATAATGGCTAGTTCCGCTCCCAAATAGTTTTTTAGGTCTTCCTGTAATACGCTCATAGATATTGAGAGACTAACCCAAGTCCACCTGATCCAAGTTCAAGTTCTATCTAAACCTCACAAGCCATTTAACCTGGGAAAAACCACTGGACCTCACTAGGCCCCAAATTACTCTTTGGCAAAATGGAAATATTAATGCCAACTTTTGGGGGTTATTGTGAGAAAAAAAATGACATACTGTACGTAAAGCACCTAGCACAGTATGGCACAGAGTAAACACTCAATAAAATGTAGTTCTTTTGAACAAAATGTGTGAAACAACTTGGCCTAGGCAATAAGGAGTTGTAAGGCTTAGAACTGGAGTCTACAGTATGTGCCCTGTCTAAAGGATTTACATTTAGTTTTTATTTAAACACTCCTAGACAGACAAAATATTTCTGGATAATAGATTTTGCCCTTGGGCTACAAGATTTCAATCCCTAGTGTAAAAACTGGTGTACCATGACTGAATGAATGGAAAGATAGATGGTTGAAAGGGCGGATGGATACATGGATGGATGCACGCATGCATGGCTGATGGGTAGATGGGTAGATGCCACATAAGTTCAATTCTGTTCTTAAAAGCTATAGCAATTTTTTTTTGGCTAGCTGGCTGGCTGTTCACTGAACCTTGATCTTTTACCAGCAACCTCGTCTGTATACACAGTCACTTGCTCTAAGACTTTAGCCAACCATGCTTCACTGTAACTTGAATACAACAGATCTACATATCTGCAGTTGTTACTGAAGTAACAGACTACAGAGCTTTAAAACTCTGAGTTGCAAAACAAATAAATAAACGAATTCCATTATCTTCTAAGTCCCAATAAAACCTTCAGAGTATATCTTCCAAATTATTATATTGTGGTTATATGGGATGCTTGGATCATATAATTCTTCTGTATTATTCATCTGCAGAATAATCTAGACTTTGGAAAATGAAATTCTTTTTCCCCCAGAGAAAATCTCCCACGAGATTACATACATATTTGTAGTAGGATGGAGTTCCTTTAGCTCTCAAAAGGTGTTTTTAAAAATTTAATTGCCAAAACTTAAAAATCGGAAGATTTCACATATAAACATATAAATGTCCAGATATCTGGGGAAAAGTCATAAGACCTAGCAACACTGTACCTCAGGGCTACAGTGTTAGGTTATACAGGTTTGTACAACCAACCCTAGGAGACACAGACATAATCAACACTTCTTCACATAGATTATAATGTAAATGGAGCCACAAAGGGTCTGCAGTGCACAGCAGGCAGATGTTACCTGCCAGGCAGATATTCCCGAGGCAACAAAAGGCTAAGTTGAACACTGACTATCCCCTCAAGACTGGGCCTGTGCTCCCAGTGCCTCCCAGACCCCACAGCTCCCAATTTATTCCTTTCTTCACTTGTGTTTTTTGCCTGGCCCCTGAGGTGTTTGAGTTCACATTCCCTGCATTAGACTTCTTTCCTTTCTGACTGTCTGATGAAGTGGTTCAGCAGAAATAAAGAAGAGTTATCCACTTTAACCTTTTCATGTCATAGGGTCAATTTTCGTGCACACAGGTACATATTATACAATGATTAAAATGTTTTTAAAGAATTTCGGAGGCAGTACCTACTTCTGGTTATGTGACTAATAAAGGTCAAACTGCAGCTTTAATCCCCTTAAAACTGAGTTGCAAATAAATGTTATTTTATATTGCTACTATAATAGTTTTATAATATATTGATATTTGAGAAATATTGACCAAGAACAGATTATCTCTGATGTAAAATGCATCATAAAAATGCAAATACATCTTACAATTTTCAGCATATTTCAATATAGTGATGCACATTTTATTTAAAATAGCAATGTTTAATCTTCTAGAATAGAGGGACAGGTGTGATTCTGATTTATGAATGTGTTTGTTTTCTCTAATTTGATCCTTTCTTAGCATCTTTTGTTCTGTCTATCTACAGACTAAAAACTATTCTAGGGAGATATTAGTGTCACAAATAAGGGTCGTACATATCATACAATTGATTGTTATATTCATTAGGAAAAGACTATAGTCATCTGAATGTTGTTGGAGAAATTAATGCAAAACCCATCTGATAAGCTAGATTATTTCAGCTTTCTTTAAATAACATATGGAAGAAGATAGATTTGTTTTTATTTTTAGATTTTAAGTAGGGAAACTGTCATTTCTAATGGCAATGTTTTAAACAGTGAAATAAACTGACAAAAATAATTTTTAATTTTTTCAAAGAGATTATGGTAGTTACCTGCAATCCCTTGCAATTTTGTTTATTGATCTGACTATAGAAAAATTGATGGATTTTTTTTGTTGGAGACAGTAAATATCTAGGGACATGGCAACTTGTACACGGCAAAAAGATTAATGTATTCCGGAAATCTCCAAAAAACTATAGATGTGGAGAAGAAAGTTATAACATTATAAAACGTAAGAAAAATGTAAATTTTCTCTCAGAATGCAGTGAACACACTACAGACTAAAATGGTCAATTTTTATTCTAATATGGACAAACTTCAGCTTGATAGTATTTCAAGTACAGATGTCATTTTATCCACGGTCTCTGGGGCATAGATGCTTTCAACTAGTAGAATATTCTAGTTAATTGAATATTATTACATATAAATTCTGCACATAGATGGATGGTTTTCAGGTTTTCAAAGATGCACTGTATAAAAAGTTGTGTTTAGCAGTAAAAACTAGTGTAAATATAATCTACCCTTTTGTTCATGAATCAAAAATAAATTACCACATTCTCTCATAGCATTATGAACCTACTGTACTATAAACTCTGTCAATACAGTATAATACAATATTAGAAATTGGGTCTTTGATGTACGTACCTAGTTATTAATTTATTAATTTAATTAATAAAATAAAGTTATTTTATTAAATAAATCTCTGAACTTATTTTTTAAAATAAAGGTTAAGAGGTAAAGAAGAAAGTGAGATTAGAGTTTCTGGTTAGTTAAATTCCAGATTATAAGGAGTTTAATATGTATTTTCTAAAATAAATTCAGAATGAATAAAAATATAAATTTCTAGGCAACTAAACGAATAGTCTGTGTTTTTAACTTTTAAATCTGTGTGAATAATTCTAGATTATGTATGTGTGACCAAATTGAAAATAAACTGAAATTAAGTATGTATAACCCAATAATCAATATAAACATCACTGGGTACTTGGGGCTATTTTTATATTAACTTAGGAACAATCGTAATTTTAAGCAATGTACTGATTGGTACCAGTAGGAGCATTTTTTAAGAGCTCTAGAACACAGTCAGTTTTTCATTCCTGACTTTGAAAACAAAAAGACTGGATAATAAAAATCAAAACTGCAGGAGTCATTTCATATAATTCACGTTAACTCTATGGAATCATGAAGGCAAAGGGGTCTTACAGCAGGAAAGTATCATAAAATAGCTTGACAGACATATAACGGTATTGAGGAAAGAGAAAAGGAAGAGAAGAGAACTATATTTCAATTCCAAATTATATAAACACAAATAAATATATAAAACACTACTGATCTTTAATCCTTATTTAATTAAGCTAAAATTCTTAGGTTTTTAAGGAAAACCACGAGATACCCTCAGATAATTTCCATTGTGGACCACCTTACCTTACCTCTTATCTATGACTAAAAACAAACTTGGGGTGTGGTTTAACTGCTCTAACAGAACTCTACGTGGATCATCACATCCATTGATTAACAAACCCAGCCCCTTACCTGGTGGGAGAAATGCTGTATGCTGTTGTAACTGCATGTTGGCTAGAGCCTGTTGGTATTGGAAAATACCAGTGTTAAAGACTGCGGTGGCACCGTTGGTTTTTTCAAGAGCAGGCCTCTTTGGTAATGGGGGAAGTACAGCTTGAGGAATTCCCTGTTTAGTGAATGAGTATAAAAAACAAATACCAGTAAAAAGAGAAAAAGAAAAAAGAAAAATCAGTTGAAGGCTAAAATTGTTAGGAAGCATGAGCAAGCAAGCAGCAGAGCACTTAACTACCCAAGGGGGAAAAAATCCAATGAACAAAAAATTAAGAAAAAAAAAAGCAAGATAAAAGCTTTAAAGGAAGCATTATTTTTGTCCAAAACAAAACCCCACTAGTACGAGAGCACATGTTACAATGCGTTAAAGTGTTTTATGTCCCATAATGCTTCAGGCTTTCTGTGAGAAGCCATTGATTTGGGAAAAGAAGAAAAGCTGCACTGCGAGCTCCATGAGGATCAACAAGTATAAGCAATGTTAATAGTTAATTGTACAGAGTGACTGAAATAGATAAATAAAAACTAACCCCACTCTGCTCCTCCCCACAGGTCTACCTAGACATGCAAATGTCCCAGAGCATGCAAGTTTTTTTTTTCTTAAATACTGAACTATAAATATTAAAAAGTAAATAATTCTACCACTAAAGCCATGCTAACCAAACAGGTACATAAGTATACAGTCAAAAATACACTTTCAATGTCCTCCAACTATTTCTTTAGAACATTCTACAATGTAGTCAAACTGAATGTGGGCTGCTGGGCTTTTAGAATCTTTCATTGTACGATATCCATCTACGTATGCATATCTTTCCACTAATTTTGTCAGGAAACCACACTCAGTTTTTCATTGTACTTTACAACTTTACAACAGAAAAAGGAATATATATTTTAAAATTGATAAAAAAAAAACCTTGTATCTACAATAAAGCTACATGCCAAGCTAAAAGGTGAAAGGTCATAGTACCAGGTCAAAGGTTGCCTCGAGGGGTCGCTTCAGTGATTTGACAGCCGACTGAGTCTTAATTAGCAGGCAGCGAGCACATGATGGCAATGGGCCAGTGGGGTTCAAGCGCATTAACATAAACAGCAAGCAGAGGTGCATCATGGGGGCAGCAGTGCATTTTTGGGTAGGTGAGAAAAAACAAATAAAAAAACAAATCATCGGAATGCCATATACAACGAATAACAAGACTAAGCATGCACAATAAAGGCACTACTGAGTTGTTATTGGGAGGATAACTCCTCTTTGTAGTTAATTACAAACAAGATATTCTAACAGAAAAAAAAAGAGTGAAAGGAAGAGAGGAGGAGAGAGTCTGCCTTCTGTATTTTTGCTCAAGTATCCATAAACAAACACAGAAAAGACCTCTCTCATCATTATTTCACTGTGCTATGAAATACCACACAGTGATGTTTTAATGAATATTTTAATGACTAAGTCATATATTTATGTAAAAAAGGACAACATTAAAACAGCTAAGCAAAGAATAAAGAATGGACTCATTAAAATCAGCTATTAGATCACATTAAAATTTACCTTGAGAATATAGTTCAGTATCTATTCTAAATGATTCAATTTCTAACTCCTTTAAGACTGCTTTCTCTGAAATTTCTATATAAATGGCATAGTCAAGCTTCTCTAGTTTTACTATTACGTTTATGCCACAATATTATTTCAGACAATCTAGATTTCATACTATTCGAAATCCTGTAGCTAATTCTAAAAACAATTTGGTGAAGCAGTTCTCCTAAATAGCTCCAGATTATGTTATTGTTAAAAGCAAGAGATATGTAAAGAGCCTTGATGTGCAAAAGAACACACCAAAGGAAAACAATGGCTGATTAGATGGCACACAGAAATAAGAAGACCGAAATGGCAATATCGTTAAATTGAAAAGGAGACAGGTGGTTCTTTACAAAGCAGAAGTTTCAGAAACCCTACATCCAGAATAAGACAGATTATTAAAAGTTAGGCCAAGAGTAGGAGCAATCTGAACCATTGGAGGAGTTACCCTCACTTCTGTGAACTGTAACTTCTTTATGTATTGTCTGGGATACCTGAACAAACATATCTTCAGCAAAAATTTAAAAAAAATGTTAATAAATGAATAGCTTGTAGTCAGATATAGTTGCTCACTTTGCTTTTTTGACTGCTAACAAGGAGAGAGCTGATGTTTCTACTCACCATGGCAGCTGCGGTGGCTGCAGCCTGTGCTGCTGCAGCCTGGTTGACCTGGTATTGGGCAGCCTTGATCTTGGCTTGCAAATGTGCAGGTGGATGAAAGTATTTGCACTTTTCCCGAGAGCATCTCCCTTTGATGTAATCCATACACACAGTAACTGTGTTGTCATTGGTGTCAATCATTGTGCTGTCAGCAGGATGAGCAAACCGACAATCATTTTCTCCTCTGTTGCAGTTGCCACGCTGGTACTCTCGACAAACCTACAAGGTCATTAAGTGCACGAGGTTTAGTCAGCATGAATGAACAGAATCTTTCTGAAGATTTTAACTTAAAGTTCAAGATCGGTGGCTATAGATGAAAGGGGAAAAGATAATCTGCAAACAATGCAACAAAATAACTTCAGCAATTCCTAGTTTAGTATACAAATTATTATCCCATTTCAGTAAAATGTCCATAAGAAAGGAAAAGCATTTATGATACTAATTATGGTAAAACATCTAATCTAAAACTATTTTGATATACTTACTAATTACCAAAGGGAAAAATAGTGAAGAAACCTGGCGGACACCACTTAAACCAGTGATCAATGTTAACATCACCACTAATGAGACATAATGACATCATGTACCTATTAATATGATGCAATAAAAAGGGCATAAAATCACTTCATATTGCAATTGCCTGAATTTACTCATAAGAAAAGATCAGACAAACTGAATGGAAGGACGTTTTACAAAATAACTGACCAGTACTCTTCCAAAGTGTCAAGGTCACAAAAGACAAAAAAAGATGGAGACACTCACAGACTGGACGATCCTGGAGTCAGAGGAAGGATATTGGTAGGACAATTGATGAAATTTGATTAAGGTCTGTAGATTGGGAAACAGCAGTACAGCAATGCTAATTTTATGGTTTTATAAGAGATAGTATAGTTATACAAAGATATAAGATGTTAATATTTAGCTCAGGGAAGGGTAGGCAAGAACTCTTAGTTCTATTTTTGTGACTTTTGTGTAAATTTGAAATTATTTCCAAGTGAAAAGTATAAAAAATAAAATTTGACAGCTTTTTACTAAAATGTTTCCAGGAGTTTTTTTGTTTTGTTTTGTTTTTAATCATTAGAGATTCACTTGGTAGCTATATAAAGCAGATAAACAAGATTAGTTTTTGTTACTGTTTGTTTTATATCTGTTAATTTTGCCATGGGGATCCCAGGGAATAGATAAAAATGTATTATATCTCATTTGTCTGCTCAATTTTGACTATCTTGTTAAAGTCTCCAGCACTCTTCATTTAGGATAGTTTGACCTTTTTACCACAAGAGGGCCATCTAAAACACAGAATGTCCTTTTAATATTTTCTTCCTACTTCAAGCTTCAAAGAAACAGTTTTTATTTTTCAAGTATCTTTTCACAATCTGAGCCAATGCAGATACTAAGCACTTTATTTTGTAGTTAGGAAAGAAAGAGAAACTATAACACTGCTATGACTTAAAGATCAAAAGTTTGCTTGGATTTGTATAAAACGATTGCATTTAAATCCAGGTGTCTTTCTTCCTTTATGTTCACCTCTATTTTGAGGGAAGTGCTTCTTAAAGAAGGACTCTATAATCTATATCATGCTCCATCTTAAAAAGAACATTATAAATGACATCTTATACTATTTGGAAACCTCAAGGTAGCCAAAGCTTTGTATTCCACATACATACAATGAGCCAACTCCATCACCTCATTCAATTTATCTAATTTAAAAAATTTATTGAAACACTATTATATGCCAGACACCAGGATAGTGAGAATACAAAGATGACTTAGGCGTTATCCAAGATTCTATTTTTATTACTGCATTTATCTTACTGAACAGAAGAAGAAATGTATAACTAGGAGTTTATAATTTAAAAAGCAAAAAGGACCAAGCTGTCATTTAGAACAATTATCCCCCTCTTTGGCTGAGAATCCAAACCAGTTGTGGAGCTATCTAAAACACAGATTCCCAGTACCTAACCAAAACATACTATATGAGACTCATCACCATACCCAGGAAGACAGACACACCTATATTATATGAAAATTAAAAGTTTTACATATATATGAAATTTATGCTAAACATATGCGACGTCATAAACAAAGGCTATTTTTCTGTTTAAGCAAATCTATGTTAAGTAGCTTTATCCAATGTAAAACTTGCAGTAGGTCTATATATGATCTCTCACAACTACTGTTAGCTCCTCAATAATTCCGGCATTCTTGAACTTGATCGAAAGTAAACTGGCAACAGGGGAACTAACACTCTGTTTTTTACTTTAGCTTACTATTTGCCACATTGACAAGAAAGAAGATCTGAAGTTACTCCAATTTTATACTCTTTACTTGCTTGTGGGATGCATTTGAGAAGAATCCTAAAAATATTTAAGCATAGTTGATAACTAAGAATCAGCTTAAAATCTGTCCTAAAACCAGTTTTTTCTGAGGTTTCAAAGAATTTAGTCAACTGCTTTTGTATAAGATGTGTTTTTGACAGTTTTATATACTCATTTTTTTCTAGCTTAACGTTTCTCCTGACGTTGAGAAGTGAGACAGAAAAAATATACTGAAATAGCTATTCTCACATTATTCTTGCCTTTGAAAAAATAAAGAAGAAAGAGAAAAATCTCTTGTGAAAACCTGTACTGGTGAAAGACACAGTGCAGAAGGGCTAGAAAAGTCTGCAAAGTATTAGATGTGTATCTGAGTTGTTGGGTACCGATCTGAACAGAATAAACTTCCCAAAGCTTCTAAAACATATTTTTCCTAATAATCACCATAAATCAAATGGGATCTATTCCTTGACTGCTGAATATAGGTTTGGCCTGGTTTCTCTGCTAAACTCAAGAAAATTTTAGACTATGCTGATCCCCAAAAGAAATCTCTCAGACACAGTATTACATTAGCAAATTATAACTGACAAACAAAATTCCAGTGAATTTAATCTCATAATTAAAATCAGGATGAGAAATCGAAAAGATTTGCCATACAGAGAATTCAGAACACAGAAGGTAAAATTAAATTGGAAAATCCTAACAATATTATGGTTCTTTTTTCTCTTCTCATCCAGTCTTCCACACGCATACATTTTTTTAAATAGCCACTACTTGGTGACCTTTTTTGCTCAACGACATAGCATAAGCATTTTCTCATGTTTCTAAATGGTGTCCAGAGTGATCCATTTTTGATGGCTGCTGAAATTTCATCAAATAGTTTACATAATAGAGGTAACTCAGAGGATATCTAGATTATTTCTGATGTTCACATATTATAAATAATATTACAAAGAATATATTCATGACTATAGGCATATCATTTTTAAGGATAAAGGTGCAGAGATGGCATTAATGGGTCAACAAATAGAAAGTACTTTCTATAGTTTGATAACTGGTTTTCAAACCTGAATTATTATAAAATAATCAGATCTGTTTAGCTAAACATATAAGGTGATTTAATCACGAAGAATGTTGAGTCTTTTACACTACAAGTATTAAAGCAGAATTTGTTTTGTATCAGGTAAATTTTATAAACTTTCATATAAAATGGATAAAAGGTTGTTTTTATAGTAAAAATTATCATTTCAGTGAAGATACTCACTGAAAACATTTAAGCTCCAAATTTTATTTTCAGAACTACAGCTATGGAATAATTATAAACTTTATATAACAAAAAAATTAGAAAAACTTCCCAAAGAAATGTGAATTAATTCTAAATAAACCTTTTGTTAACTAAATAGCAGTGATACAGCGGAAAGGGGATAACGCTTGGAGGCAGAAATTGTGGGTTCCAGTTCCTATCACTTTACTAGCCATGGAATCTTCAAAACAAAAGCACTATTAACACAGCTTATAACACATGATATAAATCTGGTTAAAACAAGCAGTTGTGTTATTTGACCTCTAATTTCTTAAAACATGACAGACATATTTCAAAATGGTCAAAATAATAACGGCTTTTATAAGTAGTACTAAATCTAGCAACACTCTGCAAGTTAAAGCTTTGGGATTCTAAGGATATTAATGTCAATGTTTGAACGTATTCAAAACTGGAGAGTCATTTGCATATTTTTAAAGGAGACATCCCTTTGTAGTAATATGTTTTTTGTTCACCATATTTGTATAATTAATTCAGCCATCTTTGGAGAATAACATCCAAAAGCAGGAACACAGCTAATTAAAACAAGGAACAGGGACTCTATCTACTTTAGTATTTTGGGAAGTCAGTTTAATATTTAATGACCAATACTAAGAAACTTATTCGAAGACATATGTATATGTTGTTTAATAATAAGCACTGTAGGCTTCATTTGCTATTATGTTTGAGCTAACCTAACACTTCAAAAAGGTAATACTGGATAATCAATGATTTTATCAAAGTGTCCTTAGCACTTTATCCTCATGTTGGCCATCAGTTTATAATCTACAGCAAAGAAATTATCTGCATTTTCCATTCAAAAAGGATTAAAATACCTATATTTTAAAATTCTGAAGATTAGGGGAAATGATCATAGTCAATTTATTGTACAAGTCCCAAGATAAATATCTGATGATGTGATTTCTAGTTTCAGTTATCCAATAGTTATAAAAATTTGATACACTTCTCCTTCTCTAAAAAAATGAAGAAAAGTACATCTACTTCAGCTACCTAACAGGATCTCTGCTAAGACCAAATGGAAATTTTCTTTGAAATCTAAAAGGCAGATCCCATCATTATCATTTAGGCTAGAGAACACAAGCATACTTCTATAAGTAATGTAACTAAGAATTTGCCACTTGACCCTCATGTAAAAAAATAATAAAATCTGAATAAATAGGAATGATCAACAAAAGAACCACTAAATTCACTTCCAGGTTGTCATTTATTCCTTCCTATGAACAAGTGTGCAAACCCAGCAAGACAGAAAAACATACAACTTTGAAATAAGCTCATCAATATGCCAAATGCTCAACTCTACTTTTATTACCTTTTCTAAGTAAGTGCAAAAATAGGGAAATTTTGGCTTTAATTTAGATGAAGAAATTGGTGGAAGAACAGCAGAAAAATCAGTGGCCTAGCCAAGATTAGCAATTACCTTATTTTAAATAATTTACAACTCTATAATCTCTACAACAAAACTCAAACTAATCACAGAGATTAATAATTGACAGAAAAACAGTACATTAGATTGTTTGAATAAGGATGTGACTATATTGTTAAGAGCCATTCTAAAGCTTATTATAGGATTTTTAAAAAAATAAACTACATAGACCTCTGTGTACAAAACTCAAGATTTGTTAATTTTCTAGAGATATTAAAATATCACATAAGCAGTAGCCAAACATCCTCTACAGAAATACAAAATTAAAATAATCCTACCAATAAGCCTTTCCCACATTATTAAAAGCATCTTCTTTTCTAATCTTTTTTGAATAGAATGTCTTTAGTATGCAATCATGTTAAATCCATTAAACTCCTGTAAAAATCCCAACCTAGGCCAGCCATTCATTGTTATTTTAATCTTCATTTAACTTCACATACTCTTTATTGTGTAGTTAATAGGTATCATATTTTTTTCTGCCTATATAAGAAGGATTACTAAGCTCTGCTGTGTCAATAAGTAACGAAAGCATACAGCAACCAGTGGACTAAATTAGAAACTCATGTTATGATTATCTCATTAGACTAAAACTTTCAGCAGAATAATAATTTATTGTAAAACAAGTAGATTTCAACTGAAAATATCAGAAACCAATTGGTTTGCTCACATTTTCTGGAATATTTCATATGTTTTTCTCATATAGACTGTTGATATAAAAATGATGCAGTTAACCAAATGGCAATCTAATGTCTTAATCAGTGGCTGAAATACGTGGCTTCTGGTTTTTGTTTGATCACTGCTATGTAATAGAAATTACCTTAATAATAATCATTGTTTACCTAAAATATTTGATTATGCTGTGCACAGTGTTCTCAGCAACTTAATAATATGTAGAATGTTATGTGTATTGGAGGAGGAAGATTTTCAATGGAGTCCAAAATAACTAGATTTTCAGTAAATGATGAAAAGTTGAGGCTTAAAGAACAGGTGCTGTCATTCTCCAGGGCAAGTGTTTTGTAAACCATTTACATTTAGAATTACCTGGTACATCTGTGAAAAACAAAATGCCTGATCCCCACTGCAGACCTACTGAATTAGTCTTTGGCAATGAGGCCCTGCAATTTAACAGTCACCCCAAGTGATTCTAATCTCATTAAAGCTTGAAAACCATTGCTCTTGGTCTAGAAGTATAATGAAGATGCCATATTTTATAGTTAGAATGCTCAAAATGGAAACATGTTCCCAAAGAGAATGTTAACAAATGCTAGAATTTCTCCTGAAGTTAAAAATTTTTCATCTTTTATTACTTCTATGGGATTACTCTAAGCCCTGAATAAGGGCATGTATCTTTCTGTGATTAATTCATTAACTGGTCGGTCTATTTTTCATCTATTTAACAAGTATTGGGTATCAATTATGAGTTTGGGGCTTCTCATGTGGATCTTTTCTTGTGATTGATAAGACAGCAATTAAAAGGTTTCAAAGACATTCCTCACAATGTCTTCTACTTGAAAGATGTTCAAGTTCACCATTAGAATTGTTGAGTAAATGAGAGAATGAATGCATTCATAGATCCTTTTTGCACCATAAAAAATTACTGGGGATCTTACAAATAAGTCAAATAATTATTTCCCTAATTACTAATTCTTTGTAATGAAGCAGGGGTATGACTATAACACTCAAGTTCTATATACATTTTAATAATTAATTTTAATACATTTCTAGTTCTATATACATTTTAATAATTTCTTAAAATCATCACTGAAAGCAAATTCCTGCTTGGAAATTGCAGAAAGGCATCCCAAGGTCCCAAAATGGAATTTTAAAAGCCACACTTCAGTGAATGATATTTAAGAGATTTGCTCCTTTTTAGAGAAAATCATGAGGTCTCAATTTTAGAGTACAGAAAATACTTGGCTACAAAGTCTTGTAAAAGATACCCAATAAAAAATAATAATATGAATACTGATATAAAGCTCGTGTGTGTGTATGTGATACATATACATACATATAATATACTTTTATACATAATTTTTAAAATAAATGTTTCAATAGCTAGTGGCTGACATTAAGAGCAAGAAAATGATGTAATGGTCCTTCAAATGTTCTAATCTTAGAGATTGTCTTGAGAAACCTCCTAATTTTATATGTGAAGAGTATGAAACCTAGAGAATATGAGAATACTGACCTGAGTTTTCTCATCTAATTAGTAACATCACAAGCACTAATTCTTGGATTCCTGTTTTCCAATTTAACATTTTTTTTGTAGTTTCACATTGGGTGCTGTAAATATCTCAGCTCTTCTAAGCAATTATATAAGAACCAGAAAGCCGAAAATCTATAGTATTTTAAATTGTCTTATTGTCTAGCAAGGTGTAGTAAAAAGAGAGAAAGAAGTGGCAAGAAGAATTGGCCAATATTTTAACTGACTCAGAAAATTTGCACTTCAGAAGAAAATCAAAATTCAAAGATATACTTCAGAATTCCATGAGGAAAAAATAGAGTATAGATTTAAACTCCAAGTAATCAAACATTTGGCCAATTTGTAAATGAGTGTGTGCATTTATTGCCATGTCTTTTAGACTTCAATATATGGTACAATTAGCATGTGAAGAAATAACCTGAAGATAGGATTGTCTAAAATTGCAAGCACAGAGCAGAAACATTTGCTTCTTGGCTTCACACTGCAATATCCTAACAGGTTGTTGTAACTGTGACATTGGATCAGATCCTGTTAACAAGAATAAGATAGGAAGCTGCACTATCATCAGGCATTTAAGTAAGCAGAATTCAGGTCAAACAGAAATGACAGTTGATCCAATAGAAGCCATTTGTTCAGACCACAGCAAAATAATACAGACAAAATACACGAGAGGTAGCTCCTCACAAAAAGAAAAACAAAACCAGAAGACAGAAGTCTTCATTTCAATTAAGCACTACAAAATATAATTAACGATAGACTACCTAAAATTGTGGGAGGAGTAGTTTAGAAAAGTTTTGACCGGTTTTCTGAATATCACTTCCTATTAATAATTAATTCATTAGAGTTCATTAGAGTTAAGACTGCCTATTTGGTTCCCTTTAATCAATCAACAATTATGCATCAAAAACCCAGGGTTGCTTTAGAAAAGTCAGGGAGAATAAAACTGCTTTACATCCTAAGCATCCAATAATTTAGAATATTTAAAATTTCTTAAATTTTCTCCAAATTCATCTGCAAACAGCATTAGTTAATTAATGAGCAAGTATAATTTCGTAACAACAAACCACTCTAAAATCCAGGTGTATTAGGTATATTTCTCTAGCAAGAACAAGTTATTTCATATCTCTTCCCTGAACTGATTTCTCTGTAAAATGGAATTAAAGATAGCATCTTCCTCATAAGATTGTTTTGAGGATTAAACGTGTTATGCTTATGTCTGGTATATGGTTGTAAATATGCTGAAATCTGAGGTCCATTTTAATGTATACAACAAAAATTAATAAATAAGAAATTGGTGTTTATTAACTAAACTCCTGCTAAACTGACTAGCAATTATTAGAGTCAATTATGTTCATACAAAGTCTTATTTTTTTCCACTTTCTCAGTAATTAATACATGTAGAACTTCTCAGAACTTAGTATTGCCTCATCCTAACCAGGGAAAAGAGGAAAATATCATTTTGTTCTTTAGGTGGGTTTAATCCAGATTTATAACTTCAATGTACATTTAATGTTGCTATTTTTTCTTATATCTATAGTCCACCAAATTCATTAATTTACAGCCATGCTGAAACTCTGAACAACCACTTCAAAATAAGATTTATAATTTTAATTTCTTTTTCATGTAGCAACAGCAAAGCACATGCATCTGACTATCCCTGACTTTAGGACTTAGAACATCATGCAAATGCCTATTAAAACACTTTTATGAAACCACACCACACAACCAAACCTGCCTTGCTATTTTAATCAAAATATCGTACATCTTATGAGGAAACTTGTATTAATAATTTTTTAATGTTTTATAGACAATAACTATTATAATATTTGTTATATCTTTATCAGAACAATTGTTAGGGGATTGACAGAGTTTGTTACTCTTGATAGCAGCAGCAAAACAACAACAAACATTTAGGAAGCACTTATTTTGTGTTAGACATTCACCTAACTCTTTGCTGTAAGTGTAATTATCTCCATTTTAAAGACCAGGAAACTGAGGCATAGTGAAGTAACATGCAATGTGAACCCAGAGTCCAAGCCCTTATCCACTACTCTACACATGGATGTTGTGGCTTTTATAAACATTACATTCATCAAATACAGCAAACCTATATTCTAATGAAATTCTCCAAACACAAAACCAAAATCTCTGCTTTGAATTTTGAAAAACATTTTTGCCATGGTAAGACACAAACAGAAAACACACTTTGAGAATTAAAATGGAGTTCATAAAGAAACCAACTAATCATCCCTACCTCAAGTCTGTCTGTCCGCATTAATTTCTGTGCAGCTGCTGCAGCAGCTGCAGGTACAGGGACGCCAGGATTCCCTGTAACCAACATTGGTGCAGTCGGCAAGATCTCTGCTGGAACCAGGCTTGGAGAAACAGGTCCCAGGTAGGGATTAAAGGCTGCTGATGCATTGGTGGCTAAGCTTGGTGCAACTGAAAACATTGGCTGAAAAATAAAAAGCAAAATTTAATATGCAGGTCTCCATTCAAAGTTGATATCCTACATTATACATGTCCTCCGCCTATCCATCCATCCATAATCCATTCTTCTCTCCTTCCCTCTCTTTAATTCTTTATTTACCCTCAGGATAAGAATTTTTAATTAAATAAGCATTCATTAAATCAATGTTTTTCTCAAATATAATATGTAAAATATCTATTAAATCCTCCACTGGGATTTTGAAGCTTGGGGTTCTATAATACTTGCAATTTCTTTTTGATAACAGATAAACTTCTACATAGGAACTTCTCGTGATCATCTATTCTCCATCTTTGTCCTGATTTAATCCCGGAAACTTGTCTAAGAAATGGATTTCATAATTGCTATGTCAGATGTACCTGAAAGATGTTTACAACTGTTAATAGGTTGCAAGTGTCCTATTATCTGGAATAAATAAAGTAGAACTCTCAGGGGATAACAGAGTTTCATAGTCAATGTAAATTGTAAATAAATCTCATGGGGTATGTGAAAGGTGATGATGACACCAGTCCTTTTGAGCATGTAAGATAAAGTGTTTGGCATATTCACTTGATGGGGAAATTATAAATGTTCTACCAGCCTATCACACCCTTCTGAGATATTCAACAACAAATTCATCATACCAGTGAGAAACAAGTGTGAATTGTAAAGTCTGAAACAGAATACTATTAAAGAAATGCTACATGGTTGTTCAAGGAAATACATATGGGCAGTGTCAAATAAACTGCTACAACAAAGAATTTCTGCCATAAATGCTTTAATAGATATGTAAGGATTGTTTCTATTTGTTTGTATGTAAATTTGCATGTCATACAATATATCTGTTCTTGAATAGAATTAAAAAATTTACCTGAAATCTACTTTAACAATTTGCTTTTCCCGTTTTTAAATTATAACAGAACACAACAATTTCCCACTTATCAATGGGACATTTTTATATTCCTAATTCAATATAAGTTCAATTCTTGAAGTTTAATGCTTTGTGTAATAATGTTTATCCCTGAAACAAAAACTTGTGGACCAAATAGATGCTGTTCTTTCAGGTAATTTTTAACAATTTATTTTCTTTAACCAGCAGTAAGGAATAGAATCATAGAACATTTTTCAGAATGAAAGAGACAACAGAATGTGGCTAATCCTTCCTTCTGATTGGAATAAGAAGTTAGATGATCCCAGAGTATACAAAGTATTCAAGAGAGCTTTGAAGGAAAGCCTTCTGCAATATAAGGTATATATTTCAAAAGTAATTCTCATAGCATAAAATAAATGTGTTAAAAATGAATATACATCTACTCTGGCCCTGATTCGTCCTATATTTAGAAGAATAAAATGTATTTCAAGTATTTCCCTTTTCCTAGGGCAGCAATGCTTTTCATTTATGAGTGATTTAGTCTCAGGGTACATTTGGCAATGTTTGGAGACATTTTTGGTTGCTACAGCCACTGCATCTAATGGATGCTGCTAAGTGTCCTACAACATACAAGACAGCTCCTCATAACAAAGAATTATCCAACTTCAAAAGTCAATAGTGCCAATGCTGAGAATACTTGTCCTAGGAAATGCACTCTTCTCTTGACCTCACGAATTGTGTTGGGACAAAATCTTTGCACTTAGCATACACATTTTTACTAAGAAAATGTGAAAAATAGAATATTTAATACATATTTTGATTCACTGGGAAGAAGAAACAATATACCATTGATTACACTATTTTCAAGTTAAAATAACTATGTCTCTAGCATGTTGGTTTGAATGCCATAGTTAGCTGCTCTGCCAGGTCATTGGCCTTGCCTGATGAAGTGGACTAAATTAATACCTTCAATCCCCAACCCCATCCCAGCTGAAAGCAGCTACCCACATACAAGAAACTGTGCATTCCAAATATTAATAATCAATAACCTATCCAAACCTAGGGCTCAGGGCAGTCTCTGTCCACCAACAGTTCCTTGACCAGCAGCTGATTTAATACTGCTCCACTGTCCACTGGCAGCTGAGGTGGCAGAGGACAAGGGTTGATTGTATAGTGAATGAATATATGAACTCCAATTTCTATTCAAGAATATTCAGATTAAAGTTGTACTTTGTAATGCATTATCTGATAGTATATAAAAATCCAGCCAGATCAGCACTCTAATTTATATATTATATATTCATGAATTATAAGACATTTAGCATAGAAGACTAAAAGACTAGTTCAGCATGTGGACAGCAGAAGCCAGTCAATATCATTCCTCTTTGCATTTTTTAATGAATTTTTTTATGAATTAACAATGCATATCCAGATAATGCATTTGTAATGTACACTTCAGAAAGTTATTAGGATGTTTATATAACTGTACACAATCTACTATAATTACTTAAATGCGACACTCAAATTTATAAACTTATTTGGAAGGAAGAAAAGCATTCTTATTTTAGTAAAATAAGACCAGTGGTCAATAAAATTTAGCTTTGTTAAGTCTTATAAAATAATATACATTGAAAATCTACAAATGTATATAATACAGCTGTTGTATATTACAGATAAAATAATAATTTTATTTTATAAGAATATTGATCATATTAACTGGCAACAACCTTCCCTATGAATTGTTTCTATAGAGTCTTCAGGAGAATTGATTTTTCATCTTAATTTGGCAGAGCAAATTTAAATCCGAAGAATTTTTGGGCACTCTCCCCAAATAAAGCCTGTAGTAGCTTTTAAAAATCTGAGACATCAACTATTCTGAAAGCATTATCTCAAATTGTTCCTCTTTAGATAAGTAGAGCCATTTGCTGAACAGGCAGACAATCGATAACAATAGGTCTATAATACTTTGTAACTTGATTCCAAAAGAAAATAAAAAAGTGCAGCATTCCTTCATTTCTTTTAAAGTTTTGTAAATTTGTTACATTGCTTTTGTTTTATTGCTTTTTCAAAGAGCACCTTGTTGTAGTTAGGTCACGCCAGCCCCATCAGAGAGTGCCCTGATCAGATTAGGAAATCACTTGACCTGCTCTACCGGCAGTTCTCTGTTGCAAAATATCCTGCGGAGGGCTCAGCAGAATCTCAAAGACGGATATTAATGCAATCACATTATCAAGTGGCATCCCATTTTCTCTGAAGTACCCACAGGATAACACACAAACTACGTAATTGGTGTATTTGATACTGACTACATCCTTGTGATAATGTTTTATGGGTATCTTTGTTCCTGGAAGGCATAAAGAAGTTTGTTTTTTAATCACCTTTTGCCACTGAACATCCTCAGAAGAGAAAAACAAATTACAACTTAGTTAACTAACTCTGGTGCCATTTATGGGTTAATCACTTGTTTGTTTTAAATGAGACGTTCTGATTCCATTAAGGTAATCAGGCTTCATTATAAATTAAAGTGTTATTCAATTCATATTATGACACCAGTTAACTGTGCAAACATGATCATTACTAGTAATTCCTTATTTATTGTGTGCCAGCATTGTGCTAAGTGCTTTATCTGTGGTATTGTATTTAATCCTCATAAGAGAAAAAGCATAAGTTCCCTGAGAGATGTTTTTTTTTTTACTTTTGTATGTTTTGAGGGATGGGGGTTGGGGGAGATCTTTTTAGTCCCCTGCTAAACTTCCAGAACTTAGAACAATGCCTGGCATACAGTAGGGACTCAATAAATATTTGTTGAATGAATGCATGAGGGAATTACAGGCTGGTCAGGTGGGTATTACCTCCATTTTGCAGATAAAGAACACCACATGTACTGATTTTAAATTGGAACTAACCGATGAGCACATATGTGCACAAAGAGAAGTAAAACTCAGTAGAAATCAAGCAGGTGGGCGAGGGGGAGAAGGCAGGGTCAAAAAACCTACCTAATGGGTACAATGAACACTATTTGGGTAACTACAGCTGTGACCCAAGTATTATAATAAAAGCAATCCATGTAATCAAAAACATTTGTACCCCCTTAACATTTTGAAATAAAAATTTTAAAAAACCAAATAAATTAAAAAAAGAAAAAGGCTCACAAAGATTATATGCCCACAGTCACAAATGAGTGAATAGAAGGCCTAGGACTTGAACACAGGCGTGCTTGATTCCTAGTGGTTCTGAAACCAGTGGTTCTCACAAAATGGACCAGGTATCCATTAAAATCACCTGGACGACTTTTAAACCGTGAATGCCCTGGCCATGCCCTCACTCATCATAATCTCTGGGGAAAGACGCCCAGGTGGCTGTATTTTTTTAAAGTTCCTGGGTGATTCCAGTTCCATACACTATGTAATCTTCTACAGATACAGGTACACTTTTCTAATTCTATGTAAGGTCTCTAAGGACACATGTTCTCGTATGGCTCTCTTCTTTTGGACATGGTTTTTCTTCCACATTGAATGCTATCCCTGCCCAGCCTGTTTAATTCTTAATCGTGCTTCAAGAATTAGGATTCTTCTTCTTGAAATTTCCCCTGATCCATCCATATCTCCAACTATGAAGGGGATTTCCTACCCTCTGTTCCCACAGAACTCCTCATCACTCGAATGTCCCATTTATGACCACTTGTGTTTACTTCAATATGTCCTCTACTCTGACTCGACTGCAGGCTCCCAGAGGTCAATCTTGTTCATTTTTTATCCTGCAATTGGCATTTATACAGGTCCTCTGTAAACATTTGCTTAACACATACATAAATGGATTTGCCACAGACACTAACCAGCAAATGCATTAAATATTTTCTAGGATATCTGAATGTTAAATAAAAGTGATTAATGTTATTTTCTCTTTTTACCTGAAAATTTAATAGTTACCGTCTCTAGTATACATGTCCAAAATTTTAATTTCTTCTTGTTTTGTGATTTTTTTATATTAAACTTTCTAAGTTTTAGCAATGTAGTTTCCATGTTGTAATAGTGCAAATATCATAGAGGCTGTTACTTATTTTAAAACACTATATGAAACAGTGTTACTTTTGCAAAAAAGTTTGAGATTTTTAATAAAATAGAGGGAGTATATATAACAAAATAATATGTAATCAGTACCAGCTGGAATTCATAGAATATAAATTTTAAAAGTCATATTTTTCTAGATATTATGGGCATGTGAAGCAGTAAAAAATAAAGCTTTTTAAAAGAAATTAACAGCACACAATCAAGGTATATGGCACCATGTTTCTGGGTAGACATAACCTTGTACCCAGAGCTGTAACTAATCTCAGTAAACTATTCTGAATATAAACAGTGCCAAAAGCTAACAGGAGTTATCAGCAAATTTATATTACAAAGCTATTTTTCTAAGAAAGCACAACTGGAATAAAATAACAAATGCTGTTATAAACTCTGCTCCTAGACTGACTTGTGACTGGAAAAATCAAATGAGTAGCTCCTTTATTCTTAGTGTCACTTCATCCTTCACTCTAGTTTTGTGGAAGTAATAAACATTTAAATAAAGAAGACTCGCTTCCAGCCCTCCTAGGAGAAAGGTATCAACCAAACATGGCCTAGTTCCTAAAATCCAGGGCCCGTCACCTCAGGCTGCTGCTCGATGGGAACAGGCAGTAAGGACAGCAAGACTGAGGGGGACTGACATGCAAATGTTTTACCAGAAACACTCTGGGAATGAAGTGGCCTTGTTTCATTACTAGTTGGATAAACTGGAAAGTAAAGCACTACAAAATAGTTTAAGAATTCTAGGTGTTCCTGGAAGTGTGACAAATGATGACTTCAAAGCATTCTGCATCTGACTGCCAACAAATGCTTGGAACATGACACGACAGCAAAGTTGAGGTGACAGAAGCAGCAAAGAAGCTCCCAAGACTTTAGCTAAAATCATTAACTCAGAACTTCTTGATCCCTAGGCTATTTCAAATTCATGAAATGTGTAGGGATTTCTACACAAGTGATGTGCCTTGTGGCAGCTAGGTGTGTGTACCTGAAGGGTAGACGCCATCAGAAATTATGGATAACCGACGATAAGCTTTGGGATCACAGGTAAAGGCATATGATCACAGGTAAAGGCTATTACTAATGAAACTCCAGAGCTCATATACAGCATTTCATAATGACTGCTTATGCAGAGCTCTTTGAGGGCAATGCAAAGAGCCTGGAATCAACGGAATTTCTGAAGGATACTTTTCTGGGATGGATTGAAGAAATTCACCAGATGCCTCCAGGTTGTGAGCTACCACAAGATGCAGTGTACCTTTGGTTAAATTATGTCATAATTTCTCATTAGGTTACCTTTGCACTAGACAGTATGTGGTAAAGTAATCATGATAATGATGATGATAATAATAATAATGATAATAAAGTAGTATTTAAAGAATCCAAAAGTTTTATTTTTTTAATTTGAATAATTAAATACTATAGGTCTTCCATTTATCTTCAAAGAACATATGATAAAGAAAAAGTGATTTTTTAACATTTTTGTTAGTGGGTCAGAAATAATAGAATTAATGTCAATTATTCTATAATTTATTATATTAATTTGTAGAAAGTAAACACAAATTATTTTCTACTAATTTTCTCATCTTTTGAAATAAGAACGACTATGTTTATGTTATAATATTGTTAGGACCTTATGGATGATATATTTTAAATGTTTCACTATATGCTGAAGAAGTCAGAGATCTTAAATGAATCAACCAAGGACCCAGAGTTGGTTGGTAGTGTGTCTACAATTAGCCTTTCCACAGCATGAATATTGGATCCTGAACAGGCTGGATTAAAATCTTAACCTTGGTGCTCAGCTGTGTAATCTGAGCAACTTATTTAACACCTCTGAACCTCTGCGTTTTTATGTCTAAATTTAGAATAATATTACCTACTTTATAGGATGGTTATGAGATTCAATATACAAAAAGTACTGAGTGCAGTAAATGCCCCTAAACTATTGTATTTGTCTCAAAAATGTCAAGTCCTCTTTTTGATTCTTGGCTTGGTATATTTTAATATAAGCTAACAAAGTCTATGACAACAAAAACTCTCCTATAAATCCTACATTCCCCAAATTAGCCCAGTGTCATGTTCTGAGGATCTTAAATTTCTAGACCTAGCCTCTCACAATTTACGAGAAGATGACAATCCAAACTCGGTTGCATAGTAACCCAAACTGAGTGGCATATTTCTTATTGTCAGCAGTACTCTCATCAAGCCCTTGACTGCCTTTGCTAATAGTATGCAAATGTGTGTCCACCTCTGTGCCCCATTCAATGGCTGCAGCCTCTGTAACTGGACTTGTGCTCTGGTTCCTGGTTATGATTCCTTTGGACTCTGGGGCAGGTTAACTACCATGAACCTCTGCCTATTTTTCTGGTGTTTAGAAAACTCCTTTATTTATTTGTTCTTTCACTCATCAAACAATTATTGATCTCTGCTATATGCCAGCATAACACTAGATGCTTCCAAATTTACTTAGACCTTGCTATCCCCTTCTACCCCTCCTGTCCTCCAACTAGGGTTTGGGGGCCAAACTGGTTGGCTCTGGAGAAGTAGGATGCTGACACCTCCATGAACAGTGTTGTCACTGCTCAGATGGTCCTGATGCTATGGCTCTGCTCACAGTATTACCTCCTTTGATATCACCACTACCTGAGTGGGATCCAAGTTAATGCCGTGTCTTCAAATGCTCTCATCTGTACTTGAGACCACGCTGAGTGGCAACCCTGTTCCATATTAGTCACCTGGCTGCTTCTAGCCCTGTTATAATCCCTATTTGTAGGTCCACATTCATGTCCCCATAATCAGCTGATTATGACCACTCCATTTACTTCTAAATCTCCATGTCATTATCCTCATCAAAACAGGGCTGACTACAAAAAGGATCAAAAATTCTCAGGTGGGGTTTTGAAGGCAAATTTCCTGGATTAAAGCCTTCTCTACAGTCATTAAAATCTCAAATGCTTTAAAATTGAATAATTAAAATGATTTCTATACTCACTACAAAGTCATCACTCTGAATAGAGCATATTTTTAGACTAGGATCTCAGGATGCCTTTAGGAGAAGGGTAATTTCCACATTCAAATCTAGTCATATGAGGAAAAATTAACATAAAGCCTGAATATGCTCACAACTAATAAAAATAATTACTTTATGTAAACAGAGAATTTTCTAATAGCATCAAAAATTGTTCTGATGGTTTGAGAAATCAGTGATTTAGTGATTTCATAAATAAAAAATTTGTTACTAGTATTTCAAAAAGCATAAGTATTGTTTACAGTGTTTCCCAGGATTGCACATATGCCATGCTAGAATGGCCCTGAAACTCAGACTGACACAAGGACTAGGTCAGGAGACATGCCAAGACCTCACAGTGAGGAACACACTGTCCTGCCCAGTACTACCCTCTTCCATCTGGGAACCACACTTGCTGATCTCAAAGGTGCTCTGGGTCACAGAAAGGGTACAGCCTGGCAGTACTGCATGCTTTAAATGTTTAAATGGAACAAAGTATCCTCACATCCAGGAGAGATCTTATATCAACTAAGGGAGTAGCCACCCCAAGGATTTATTAAATCTTTGAAACTATGTGAGGGCCAAGTGTAAAAAGACTTTGTCCTATATATTATGTGTTACAGAGAATGATTATATCTAAAGTTTTTAACCAAATGGAAATCTTCAGACTAACCCAACACAGACATGTGAAATTAGTAGATTATAATAATAATATTCTCTCAACTGTATAGAATTAGTAATTGGTATCTCTATCAATTAATGTGGAGATCCCTCCCACCTTGAAATGCAATCCCTTTCTCTTTTTTGGAATGATTGTTGTATTAAGTTTTAAGAGAGAATAATAATTATATTGAGTTCAAGTGTTAAAATGTATTAGAAAAAAATTAGTTACCACATGCTACAGCTAGCAAACCAGAAAAATGTGGGTCTTCATATCCCCACAAATCCATAATATTGCATATAAGTTAGTGATATAAATTTTTGACTGATATATTCTGATCATCACAAATTTTAATGAGCATTTAAATTTAAATATAGAATTATAGTATCATAATTAACACAACATTTTTTTGAACCTAACACAAATTATTATAACTCTTTTACACTTTTATGAATAAATGTGAGTAAAGATTATTAAAGTCATTTATGACACATACACACCAAAAAAACCCAAACAGTTAAATAGATATGTATGTTCTGAAGCAAGTTACCCACATTCACTGCTTAGCAAACATTAAATATCTATGACCACCCACAGTTTATCAAATTTAGCTTTTTCTAAAAAGCCCTTGAATTTTCTGCCTCCCCTAAATTAGTTCTCCTTTGATGAGATTTCCAAGTCTACAATATTGATTTACTACTGTCAGAATTTTCCTAGCATCTGTAACTATGCAATGTGAAAATTGTTCCAGGGTTTGATTGATACTTAATTTTGCTAGGAAATGATAGAGCAACTGATACTGTTACAAACTTAATGAATGAGTATTGAAAATATACTTACCACGGGTTGTAATGGGGCACCGGGCATCATGGCATTGGCTAGTTGCATTTGCTGGGCCAGCATGGCCATGTTCTTCTGCTGAATCAAGTTATTGCGTCCATTTATCTCCAATTGCGTTTTTAAGTGTGGGGGTGGATGAAGATATTTGCAGTTCTCCCTGGAGCAACGACCCTAAAGAAAAACAAAAGCAGCAAACATCATTTTAAAAAAGAATAAAATCAGCAAATTGTAAAAAAAAATAATAATACAAACCAACCACTTGAATCTATCAGAGGTTTTTCATACAATGCATCGTCCGAGTTATTTTATCACACACTTAGATAGAACAAGTAATAAATTCACTCAAGTGAATTATCAAAATGAGGGATTAAGACATTTGAAAAAGTTTAAAAGCTTAAAGATGTTCACTTATTTTAATAACCTTAGCATTAATATTTCTAGATTTAAGTTTAAAAATATACAAACTGCCAGGGTAATACTAAAACATAGAATGTCAAATAAAGAATATCAGGCTTATAGCATATCTTCCCAGTTAACTTTAATGAATCCAAAAGACATAAAGTTTTATCATCTATTTTTACTTGTATTGAGTTCTTAGGAAACAAACTTAGAGGACTCAAGGCACATTGTATCTTCAGTAAAATACCTTTACAAGTATCTTACAATATAACAAATAAAATTAAAATTACTACTAAGCTCTATAAGCCCATGCATTAGACATTTACAGTTGAAAAGAAGAAAATTCCCATGTGTTCCCACTGTACATAGAGATTAGTAAGTATGACACATTAGTGAAAAATGTAGCCTTTAAACTTTCAAAGCTAAATCTAGTCATTTCCTAAAAACTATAAAATAGTAAGAAATAGACATATTTATCCTCTAAAAATTTATAGTATAAAATGGAGAAACAAAATCATTCAAAATAGTAAGTAAGGATATACCTTCCTTTGGGATAATTCCTTTCATCAAAAATATTTGTTAAAGTCTGTAATACACAATATTGTATGAGGGACTCTACCCCTATTATTTCAATATATTGTCAAGTTCTATTCATAGTAACAAATCTCATTGACTGCCTTGACAACTTCTTTCACCAGTAAATCTAAGTAAAACTGTTTGTAAAAGAAATATTAACTGAAGTCATCTTTAAAAATCAATTTAGAATAATTTGACTTTCTACTGTAAAGTGACTCAGAAAACTAATGTTTATTATAAAATCTGTAATGATCCTAATTTAAATAATCTATTTTGGCTCTTTGGGCTAGTATCACATGATATTGCCTGTCTTTTTTTTTTTTTTTTTTTTTTTTTGAGATGGGCTACCACTCTTTCATGAGGCTAGATAGAATGCAATGACACAATTATAGCTCAAAGCAGCCTTGAACTCCTAAATTCAAGTGATCCTCCCACCTCAGCCTCCTGCGTAGCTGGGACTATAGGTGTGTACCATCACACCCAGGTAATTTTTTTTAATTTTTTGTAGAGACAGGGACTTGTTATGTTGCCCAGCCAGGCTGATCTAGAACTCCTGGCCTCAGGCCATCCTCCCACCTCAGCCTCCCATAATGCTGCAATTACAGGGATGAGCCACTGTGCCTGGCCTTGCCGAAATCAGGAGTGGACAGTGAAATCAGCAGAAGATAGTGACTGATAGCAAGGACCTCACAGGTCTCAAGACCTGGAATAGAGGCCTACCTCCCTCATTCGTGAGCTGTAGGAACTGCATAAGAAACTAACTTCTTAAGCCTCGGGCTCTTTATCCAGTACAGAATTGCTATAAAACCTACATTAGCCCCACTATAATTTAAACTGCATATCAAAACAAAAGAAAAACAAAATATTGGTATGCAGATAATTTTTAAAATATTTCTTCATTATGGCTATTGGTCCATTTGCAAAGTAACATTTACGTACATACACACACACACATGACTTGTTCCATATAAAATCACCATGCTTGATATATGTTGGGATCCTGAGAACATTATTAGCTTAAAAGCATCCTGATGCAAAACAACCACAAAAACAAGAGTCAGAATCAAAAGATAAACCATGGAGTATGACTGGTCAAAATAAATAAGCTCCCAGATGACACATGGTCTGATTTAACCGGTTGGATATCTGGCTGAGGTCTTCTAGAGAAACCCTGCTTTTTCTGTACAAAGAACAATTTAACTGTAAGAGAAGACTTGTTCTCAACATCTCCACATCATATTTCTTACTAAAACTGGATTTATTTAAGTGTAGATAAGTGGGGTCATATCTACCCTGAGGTTACAGTTACTGTCAATTCACTCAGGTCAGCTTCTATAGTTCCATAAATAGTACAGAGATAGCCCTGGGCCTTGAATTGGGCCTTCCCAACACTAACTCTGGTCTTCGTAAACACTTCAGTCCAGTATCTTCCTTGAACATGTACCACCTAATCCCTCCTACCTATGAACATAGCTCAGATTGAAATAATGGAGAGAAATCTTATGTGTTTGCTATATATTCTGAGATATATCAGTGCATCTCTTAACTTTTAATAGAAGCTCAGACCTTTGGTCTTCATTCTGTATTTACTACATTTACTCAGGAAAAATGGCATTCTTCTACATTTTTTAACTGTATTATTTTTCTATGCCCAGCTTGATTTGATTGCACTGGGCTCTCACTTTCAAAAACCTGTGTTCCTAAGAATAAACTGATATTTTGCAAAAAAGTACACTGACTACTAAGCCTCTCCCACAGGGAGTCAGTAGCCATAGGTTTCGGGGCCCACGGATCTGCATTTTCACAAGCATTCTACTTGACTCTTATATAGCAGAAAACACTACAAGATACAATTGTGCAAAGCCAGGTGAATTTTTATTGACACAAGGAAAAATACCCGTAACATCTACAAGTGATATTAAAGTTTGTTTCTTAGGAAGTTCAAAATTTGTTTAATGCTGACTGTACTGCTGAATAATTGTGGTCTGACATATAAAAAGGTCAAGAATAAATTAACATCCTTCTGTTAGAAGTGCCTAAAACCACCAGGAGCATACCTTCCTTTGAGAGTTCAGGTAAATACGACATTGGTACATTGCCAGCTTCTTCCATCTCTGAGTCCTTAACACCACACCTCAATAAGCATTTGCAGAATGAATGCTCATTTCTTACTAAATGCTTCAAGATGAGTTCTACTCTAACTCCATTCCAGAGACAATAAAGATAATAGAATAAAAACTAAATGTAATACCAAATCTTAGTTCTGAGTTGTACTGACCTAATGATGCTTTTATTCAGAGGCCAGTAATTTAAATACATGATAGAGCTAGCACAGTAAAAGTAAAGGTAAGAAAGAGAACCAGATTTGTAAGTTTCACCAGGGAGGTAAGGAGATTCATAAAGTCAATGTATTTAGCATCCTAAAATCTACACAATGACAATACATTCTATAAGTCTAAAAACGGAAATTCATCAGTACCTAGGGCTCACATATACTGATTTTTATATAGGAACTGTTAATACTATTCTAAACCATTTAGAGTGTTTATCTCAACATATATTAAGTTGGGCTCCTAGGATTAATGCAAAAATACAAATATAAAAGATGTTTTTATTCAGTTTTGATAATATATATAGATCCACCTATTGCCGTTAACTGTACAATTTCATCAAACATAGCTTGGTTCAAGTAGCAGCATTGGTACCTACTTGCTGTGTGAACTTGTGGAAGTAAGTGAAATTCTCTGAGTGGCCATATCTTTTCTGTAGAATAGGAATGATAACATCTATCTCACTGGTGAAATATGAGGATTAGAAAGACTACAGGCCAACCTCATACATAGTACCAGGCATAATAGGCAGTCAATAAATGTTAATTATTTTCCTCTCTTAAGTTCTCAAATTAATAAAAAGCAGCAGTTGCTCAATTTTAGCAGCCTATCTTTTAAAAATACTAAAAATAATACAGATAGCAAAACCCAGTCATAATGCATGTCAATCATCAATAATGTAACGCAAACTTGGCCCTTAATCATCATTCTGTATTTGCCACAAACACCAAGAAAAAATGCCATTCTGACACATTGCTTATAGTATTATTTTTCTGTGCTTTGCTTTGGTTGATTACACTGAAATCTTACTTTCGGAGAGCTGTCTAGCTGACTAGCAGGCCACTCTATAAAGCCTATACAGTAGATTCTGTAGGCTCCATTCAAGCAGGCTTTTTTATAGGATTAACTCAACACAGATTCCCAAGATATCACTGTAATACATATACTACATATTTTAAGGGAAAGGAGGAAATTCAATAAAAAAATTAGTCTACACTGAGATCATTTTTTCTAATAATTTTTCTATGCTTTTAAAGTAACCTGTCCAAAAAAGCAAAACTTTCCCCCTTGTAGTCTTAAAAATCAGTAAGAGACTGACAACAGTCATACAAGAAATCAATTCATCAAGTCCTCAACAATTTCGGAATTTAAATTATGAATTTAGAAATTTTCTCATTGGTTTTCAAATTGCCACAAATTTTGTGACTATGACAAAGGACAATATATGTTTAGATTGTTTAATCCTCAAAATAAATTCCTGGTTCATTTTTAAACATTACAGTTTAATATGGTATACTTTTAATAATTATACATGTACATATACAGTATACATATCGTACATATATATAAACTATGTGTATGTGATATCTATAAATAAATTTATAAGGATTAGATTTTAGAATATAATGGAAGTTAGGTAATTAACAGCAAGCCAGAATAAGGACAAAAATGAATGAAACTAGAGATGGCAATTTAGAGATACAAGACAGCTATTTCCTAGCTATTTTTAATATTTATTTAAGAACTAGCTAACAATTGGAAACAAAACTACATGTTACTTAGAAGTCGGATGGACTTAATAAAAAAAAAATCAAAATTCTATCTGAAAACCAGGAAAATAGCCATTTTTAATTATACTTCTCCCATGTAAACTAAAAGGAATATTGAAATTTATGATGTCAGAGTTTAAAGACACATGTTATTAAGCTGCCAAATGGTAACTATGTGGTAGCATTAAAATTACCAAGTCATATTCACATAAAGTCTGGAAATAAAGGGGCGACGAAAACATTATAGGAGTGCCAGTTTATATTCATAAGTCTTTTCCAACTTTCATTGGTAATATTGGTTTTCTGGTAAGACTGTTCAAACTGGAACCCTTTATTTCAATTGTTAAAACAAAACCAGTATTTCTTTTGGGACAGCTGAGATATGCAAATGTTTTTGAAGCACTTTCTGGAGATATTCATTGTTCAGACATTGGCCAGAAACTCTAGCTAAAAAATTTGGTCAGTTATCTATTGGAAATTCTTACCAGTTTTTTCTTTTTTTTCTATCTTCTTAGATAGAAATATCTCAGAAAATGTTTGCAAAAAATACTAACAAACATTGGCAGTCAAGACATCATTTTACACTTCCAAAAAAAATGCTTTTAATGGCTCTGCCATGCTTTTTAGTTATCAATTCTAATGCTTGGGCACACACACACACATATATATAACATTTAAAAATTACAAGCATCTAGTGGTGGGAAATTTATGGCAGTCTATTAGGGAATTAACAAAAAATTATACTTTATGCACACACAAACATCCTTAAATAACAGAAACTTATTTTCTTACAATTCTGGGGGCTAGAGGTCCAATATCAAAATTCCAGCCAATTCAGTTTCTGGTTAGGAACCTCTTTCTGGCATACAAATGCCATGTTCTTATTACGTCCTTACATGGGCTTTCCTCAGTGTGTGCATGGTGGTAGGGGTGAGAGCCAGAGAAAGAGCTCACAAGCTCTCTGGTGTCTCTTCCTGTAAAGACACTAATCCTATGAGTTTAGGACTCCACCCTTATGACCTCATGTAACCTTATTTGCTTCCTTAGAGGCCCCATCTCCAAGTACACACTGGGATACACATGGGGGTTAGGGCTTCAACGTATGAATTTTGCAGGGACACACATAATTAAAAACAGCTGATAATTCAAAGTTATTTGCATGTAGCTTTAAATATTTTCATATTTACTTTTAAATGGTAGGATCTTTTATTCTAAGACTTTCCTCAAACATAATATAATAGATTTGTACTACAAAACCTGAATCAAAAGGAGTGGGTGGCTGACCAGTTATTCCTTCTAATTTTGCCAAATTCTAATAGCTGCAACTTTTAAAAATATTAAAGGTATGAGTATGTGAATTTCAATGTTTACTTACTTTTCTTGTTTTAAAATAAAAACAAATAAAGACCCTGGTATATCACAGTAAATACCTGAATTCCAAAATCATATCAATAGCTCCATTCACTTGTTAACTAGAATACTGGACTGCTAACTTTCTTTTAAAGGAAAGCAATATTTTCTTGGCTTGCATTTTCCTACAGTAGGTTTTTTAAGGATAATTAAAAGTAAGATACATACTACCTCTCGTTTCAAAAAGAAGGAAAGAAAGATAAATTAAGTAGCCAGAGAAATAATCAGAGATTTCTGATCATCAACTAGAATTCTAGTAGAACCACTGCATAATGTTGCTTTAATTATATGCAAATGTCTACATGTGTGTATAATTATGCATATAATACACTTATATATTCACCCAATTTAGTTCCTATTTCTAATAGCAGTGTATGTATTACAAAAAGATTTTGCTGTGTTGCAAATTCAAGAGACAGGATATATGACTTAAAATTTATATTTCATGTTTTATTTGGAAAAACACTTAAGGACTTGTAGAGCACTATAAAATAAAACCTAAAGGGACACTGAACTATCATTTGGAAGAAATTTTTAAAGTAGTTAAAACATATATATTCCCTTTTTTCTTAGAAAGTTTCTATGGAGCGTTTACTGTTTTGATGCTATTGTTTGTTTTTATTTTATTTTACAAATAGTATACCATACCAAACAGTATATATACTTGTAATAAGTAAATACTATATATTTATTATATTTAAAAGTTGTGGTAAACTATAGAACAAATATAAAGTTTATACATATTATTAACAGTAATTTTTCTCTCCATTTTTTTATTCTCAAATATTCATGACTCCAACCCAGATACATAAATAGGATTTTTTTTTACATAATTTCCTATGTTTAATATCATACCACTCTTGTGCTTGTTTCATAGTTTTATCATCTTGAAAGGCAAGAAGGTATTCTTTAAACCAAACACAAGTTCTGTTTAAATTTTCCCATTGGTCTTTTCAGGTGATCACAGAAACAAATACTTAACATCCCTATAAAAGGTGAAGAAAGGAGGTAATTCTTCTCTTATTCTGCTAGGCAAGTAATCTCTAATCTTCTGAATTTAACATAAAGTAAACAGAGCAATCCTAATCAATATTTAAAGCTTAACTTTCTAAATGTAAATTGCTATTTCTTCATCCAATCAGCATAACACCAAACACATGGAGCTCAATTCAACCAGAGCTGAGAGAATTTTCTTCTACCAAAGAAAAAAGAAGTAGAAATTTATGAACATATTTTCATTGAAATAGTCCTAATTTTTTTCAATCACTTTACCACAGATATAAAATATATTTTCAAATGAAACACAATATAAGGCAAATGTAGATTTTTTTCCCTTTCCTGACACAATAAAAAATTCACATTCATACACACACTGTGGCTTAACAATTATTGAGACTGTCAGTAAAAGAAAGAAAAATGCAAACACACACACAGCCTACTGAGTTTAAATTTGTACTTTTACCATGGCCTGAAAGAATGTAAGAGAATGTAACAGATTCCATTTAATAGGCATTAAACATTTTTCCATCAGCGTCTAATCTGATCTCAAACAGGATTTTAGGTTACTTAAAGAGCTCTCTCCAGTATTCAATAGCTGTTCTAGGCACTATTTTGTAGAACATTCCTAAGTCTGATGATGAAGTTTCATGGATATTAAAACCAATAGCGACATTTACAATATCCAAAAATATCCTAACTGCTGACGCAATATCAACACACTCTTACTCAAACATCAGGATACTATGACTTTTTTTTTTTTTCCCAGAGAACTTAGGAGCTTTACTTGCACAACTCCCATTAATCATCTTGAAAATGGCATAACGGAAACTCTACACCTCTAGATAAGTATTACGTAATGTATTAGAGTCCAGATAGCTGCCTCTGAAGAGACAGAGAAAGTGAAAAAGGCAACAAATCACACACACATTCTTGTGACAGAAATAACATTCCTTTCTCCAGAAGCTTTCGTGTGTGAGCTATACATACAACTGTTACAGCAATAGTTATATCAGCACACAATTTTAGCTGATAGTCATCTGAAGAAATCTTAACCTCCTCAGAGAGAGCCTACAAAAATCTATTTAGAGTTGCTTGTGATGGGATATTGTAAAAAGAAACACTCTTGCTTTTTTCCTCATACCTATGGCCTCCTCTACCCCACAGAATCCTACAGAAGTGTACAACCATTATAGAGGCTAATGCTCGGAGGGGTTTAACTGCACCTATTGTCTGCCACTATTCCACAGTCTTCATGGGCTCCAAAGATGGATTTGACCAACATCCCTGAGCCAAACCAGAGTCTCCATGACCTTGTGAAAGCCCAGTGACATTTGGTAGGTGCCAGCATCACTAAACAGTCCAACATTTGTTGGCTGCTTTTTTATAGCATCATAAAATTGGAAATGCCAGATCACTATGTTTTTGTTATTTTTTTCAATTGTTTCATTATTTTTTTGGTACAGCAACTGTCAGACTTCTAAGCTGTTTGTAGCTGAAACACTTCTGAAGTTTTATGACATCCAGATCAGACACTCTTCAATCTTGGCTAATAATTAAAAGCCTTAACATTTACATAATACAATTTAGTGCTCTATTTGTAGAGCATGCCTTTCAATTGAGAAATACAAAATGTTTTACAAATAGTACCCAATTCATCATCGTACCATTATTAGGTGGATTACAGCATGACTTTCTCTATTACATTTCTATGGCTTTCCTGAGGATAAAAAAGAGGTAAACCTCCTAAGTCAAATGCATACAATTTTTCTTCTAATAATCTCTTGGAAGACTTGTATAAGCAGTTCTTTACAGACCTATGCCAGTTCCTAGTATGTTTACAGAACAAAAATTCAGCATCTTTAAATATCTCCCCCCTCCATGAAGTATTGATTAAAAACCAAAAGATATATTTTTATTATAACAGAGGAATAATAAAACCTACCCAGTGCTTCCTATGTTCCAGGCACTGTTTTATTTTACCAATGTTAAATCCCTTAATCCTTTCAACATCACTATGAAGCAGCATTTGTAACAATTTACAGTTTTTATAACACTTTACTGAGGTACAGACAGGATAAGTGACTTGCTCAAGGACACAAAACTGAACCCAAGGAGTCTAACTACAGAGTTGGTGCTGCTAATCACTATGATAGAAATATGTATTTGTACCAAATGTACCTCCCTTAATCATATTTAAGTGTATGTTTTTTTCCCTAACCTTTGCTCATACTAGAAACAGATGATTCTAGGTGAGAAGCAAATGGAGGCTTCATTATGCAATTATGCAAAGGAAAAGATTTTTCACAATGTAGCAATTAAAGACTAATTCATATAGCATTTCTAAAGTGTAATGGAAAAAAATTAGATGCTCTTGTAAATTTCAGTTTATCTGTCATTCCTTTTTTTCCTGAGAGGGAACTGTATTATAGGATCAACAGTAAAAAAAAAAAATTAACACCAAACAAGTTAAAATATTGCTTCAGATTATCTATTTCAGTATGAGACCTAGTTAGGCCTTGGATTATATGTGTATTCCACTGACCTGGCCTCTGTTATTTGGCTATATCATGAATAATGAAAAAGTTATGTCATATATATAATTAAAGACAGAAGGTTAGACAGTAATATAACATGGTAGGTTTTAAGGGACAAAGCTTTTATTCAGAAATATAAAAGAAACCAAAGGAAACCAGAGAGGTAAAACATTTTGGTGAGGTCAGCTTGAGAATAATAATACCATTACCTTGTATTTATATAAAACATCGGCTATATTTGTACCTGCTAGATCCCACATATGCTTACAAATATAGAAAAGTAAACACTATTTTTACATCTCTAAAGTGATATTTATTAGTCAATAATATTATGTAATATGTTTCTAATAATATTATATGTCAATATTTCCATTATAAATCTTCCATCAAAGTCTACTAGATGGGATAGTATATATTAAGCACATAATTAGTGTTTAAATAATTTTCAAAACTATAACATATGTCTAAAATTTTGGCTGCCATTTATATGCAGAAATTACTACATTATACAATTGCTCTCCAATCTTTTTGACATATCATTGTCTTTGCCAAATATCAGAGACCCTTCCTTTTCCCCAACTTTTGATTGGCACTCTTTTGTAAACCTGTGGGATTCCCTAACTGAAAACATGCTGCATTTTCTGGCCTCACAAATTCTGCCTCAAGTCCAGCCATTAAATGCGACTGCTTTACATTATCAACAATGACAGAGCAGGATGAAAAGGTGAAACGATAAAGGTCCTCACCACTGCTGACCACTGTCTCCTTCACACAGATCAACTGTGTACTTGAACAAAATGTGCTCAATGACACTGGCTCTGTCCCTGTGGGGAAAGCACTTCTTTCCTCCCCTCCCCATGGCAATTTGCTAAAATTGTGCACAGCCATCAGCTCTCTGTCAGAATTGAAGCTGCAATGAGGAGAAAGACAACCAAAAAAATGTCTCTTTTGAATGCTTACTATAGCAGCATAAGCAGGAAGGGTGGAAAAAATCTCTTGAAGCAAAGAAGCAGTATCACAACACAGGTTTTCTGAGATTGTCTTCTCTGCACTCTACCCCTACCCCCAGAGACTTCCACTACTTTCTAGGGCAGTTCCCCAAATATCTAAAGAAACAACACTCAGTACACTTTACCTAAAAATTGTCAAAGGGAATAAAACAGGAAAGTCTCTGAATTTTTAGATCCATTTCATATACAGTATGTGTCTAGTATCTTTGGTTTTTCAGGAAAGGATCCATATTAACAATAATCACACAAATAAATAAAAATAGGTAACTCTAAATTATGCAATTTCCACAAAATACCTACAGATGAGTTTCTAAGTCAGAAAGGCTTGAAGTCATCACATAAGCATGCACAGGCACTTGAAAAAGCTTAGTCATCACAAGGTGCTATGTCCTAAATGGCAATCGGAAGCTGCAGAGCATATTCTTAACTGCTCAGTTAAGATGAAAAGTATGGAGATGTTGGGCCTCACAGGAACGTCAGCCATGGCAACACTGTTTTTTAACAAGCCAGAATGTGAATGTGAGAGGGATAAGCACAGACGGCTGTCACATGATGTTTTTTTCTTGCTATCATATCAACAACATTTAGGCTGAAAGCCGGGATCTGCTAAACACTCTGCTTGGGTGCATTAAGTGAGTAAAGGAACATATCTGTGATTTTCACATTCTGTACCTCTGCTTAAAGCAGGTGACTGTTATTAGAAACAGTTGTTTCATCTTCCATAGCACTGTGCACATGCCTTTCACCCAACGCTGAGCACTGTTTACACGTCTTCCTCCCCCAGTGATTCCCTCCAGAAGGAGGCTCATGCCTCAACCTTCTTGTGCCCACCACCTAGGTAGAGCCAAATAAGCCCAGTAAGTGTTTGCTAAATGAATGAGTCCTGAGCATATTTCAGAATATAGGACATTATTAATATGTCCAATAAAGCAATTCTCAAACATTTCTTCTGCATCTTCCTCAGGGTCTCCATCAACTTACATACTATAACCCCATTTTATCTTCATTCAGATACACTTTCCTTCTTCTCTAGCCTCCTTCCATTTTCTCCTTTTTTCCAGGTAATTTCCCACTACTGCTATCCAAGCATGACTTTGTGGCTCTGCGCCCACCCAACTAAGAAATATGGTCACTTATGGGATATATCTGTAGCCTAAGCTTGTAAGCTTATCAGACACACAAGCCTTAGAGACATGCACAGAGAAACAGTCCCAGGACTTGACATACAAAAAGCAACACAGCCCCCGCTCAATTGTTAAAATCACATGAACTGAATCAGAAAGTTGTTTGTTCAAATCCCAACTTTGATATTTACTAGGAGTGAGACTTTGGGTTAATTATTCAACCTTACTGAACTGCAATTTCCTCTTCTATAAAAATGAAGGTAAGAATACCAATGAGGGAATGTATACAAGGTACTAAATTACGGTTTGGTACTCAGTAAACGGAAATGACTGGGCTGCTCTCACTCTCCTAGCATGTTCTCTACGTCCACTTCTACAGTCCAGTGGCAAGAACATAGCCAGGAGTCAGGAAGACCTGGGTTCACTGTGGCTCTCTCACCTAGCAGCTATGTGACCTCACGCAGGTACTCAAACTTCTTGCCCAAACAGTGCCTTTGCTTATGAAATTTGTCCAAGTAACAGTAACTCCTACGGTGGCTGGAGAAACCTTGCCCAGTGCCCAAAATAAGAATCAACTCATGTTTATTTTTCTTACCATTAAGTAACTGAGCATCTGTATTTTAAAAGGGGTTGATAATTAAAAGTAATCATTTCCATAGGTTAAATTTGATTATGAGAAATGACTCTTTTCAAATGTTACTTTCTGTGGCAATTTTCTCTTTCACTTCCCTTCATTTCCTCCTCTTTCCTTTCTTGCCAGGTAGAATAAACTCACAGTAGTGAATTCAGCACCTGTCCAACTGTATTACAGGTAATTTCTACAAAGCTGTCTACACTTCTTCATTAAGAATTTGTTAAAGACAGGATTTTAGCAACCTAATGCATTTTTAGCAAATATTTGTAGAACGAATAAGAGACGTTAGGAGACAGAAGGGCATTTCTGGGTGTCCCAACTACCACATCACTTGACAACGCTGTAAGGCCTAAGTCACTGGTCCTCAATCATGACTGTACATCATAAATAAAAAATTCCTATACTCAACCTCCACCCCCCGAAATTCTGATTTATTTAGTTTTGGCTGTGGCCCAGGCACAGAAGTATTTTAAAGGTTCCCCCAGATGATTCTAATGACTGCTACTCTAAAGGCCTCTGGTTAATCTATTTACACTGACACACATTTCATTTGCACATCAATCACAACCTTTTCCAGAGTTCTTTTAAACCCAGTTTTGCCAGTGGCTTCAGGATAATTACTAATGTTATCTGACTGTCAGTTAACTGATACTTGTTTTTAAATTGTCCACTTTCTAAACAGCTCCTTTCATATACAGTTGGAGAAAGGACACTCAAGGGTAAGGGACTGCATAAACAGAGCTACTGTCTTTTGTTCCCTTGGGCACATCATCCTGGATAAGGTGTCAAGACTAACAACACCTTTGTGACTAACGGGTTATTTCTAAACTTGTTCATAGGAAGCAAAAGATTTCAAGATAAAGAGAGAGATGAGGGAGCCATATCATCAATGTACCCGAGAATGCCCTTAAGTATTCTTTTTTTAATATACTCAACATAGATGGTACACTTAATGAGTGTATCAATGATAGTTATAGCATATTAGATAAGCAATAATATAGGTCCTGAACAATTCAGTTTCCTTATCTGAGCGCCAGAAGTCTTAGGCAGTTCCTATGTTGACTTGTAACATAACTGAATTATAAGTTCTCTAAGCTCAACTTAAAATTTTCATAGCTGCAGTAAATGTTTATAAAAGTAAACTGTCGGTATTATAAATTTTCAAGTAAGGAGATAAGAGGTCTCAGTGGGACTGCCGCCATTTGCTTTGGACAACAATTACTATGGCTAGAATCCTCTCCTCAGACTCCTGCGCAAGGGTAATTACAATGTCTGTTGTTAACCCTCACAGTAGTATCTATGATTTATCCTCATGGCAATCCCAGGAGGATATTCTTATTAGCCTGCTATTACAAATGAGGAAACTGAGGTTTCCGCAGGGTAAACATCCCATGAAACCTCTCAGCCATGTTAAGACATGAAGCTGGGAAGTCCTGGTAATGTCAGGGTCGGCAGGCATCCCACCAAGGGGTGGCCTGATGAAGAGAGCGAAATAATCTAGGGAATGAAGGCAACTTTAGCTTGGTGTTTCTGTTTGTGTTCAGATAAAATAAATGATTTCACTACAATACAGAAACAGAAAATGAAAACTGATAATGTGTTTTCCCCATTAGAAGTCATCAAAAATTAAATAAGTCTCTTTTGTTTTTCTTAGAATAACAGAGCATACTGACTCTATGAAATTGTTCTAGAAGAGCTAGATTTTTATTTAGATCAGAAATATAGTATGTGCATACACAGACACAAGAGAAAGCAGAACAGAACAATTAATTCATTGTCTTCTAAGCTAGAAGGAAAAAGGAGATAAATGGAGAAGGAAGGAAGGAAGGAAGGAAGGAAGGAAGGAAGGAAGGAAGGAAGGAAGGAAGGAAGGAAGGAAGGAAGGGAGGAAGGGAGGGAGGGAGGGAGGGAGGGAGAGAGAGGGAGGTGTCTTGCCTTGAATATATTTTACACCAAATCTTAGTATTGTCTAGAATAACTCATTTATATATTTATTCACCTACTACTTGGTGAGACCCCTCATGTGCCCTGTGCTATGGGACAGTGGAGATACAAAATAAATTAGATACATACCCTAGGAAGGGAAAAAAGGCATGCACATAAATAACTAGAATGTAAGGCTAGAGGGCAAAGAGTGTCATAAGAGACATTCAGATAAAGAGTTCTTGTAATGTTAAAGAAAAAGGGAATATTTCCATTTAGCTATCAGATGATAGCTTCAAGGAAGAAATGGAATTTATACATGAAGAGTTGGAAAAGATATCTAGGTAGAGGAAATAGCATAAATTGAGACGTCAATAACAAGTAATAAATTTGTAAGAAGAGCAGTGGGAAATAAGTTTTAAAACTAGCTAAGCCTAGCTTGTGAAAGGTTTTAAATGCTATGTTAAAGACTGTCCACTTCCTTTTGTAGGGCAGGAAGAGCTACTGAATGGGCTAGAAATGACATTAGCAAAGTTGTACTTCATGAATTCATCAGACAGGAGTGTAAGAGGGCCTGAAATGGCCATGAGCCTAGATAGGGAGATCAATTAAGCACTTACGTTAATAGTCCAGAGAAGAGGTAACACAGACTTTACCATTCTCCAGATAATAAGCCCAGACCCATCTCTTCATAATCTCCCATCCTACTCCTTATCTAAGGCATATAACAACACACATACACACACACATTCCATATTCTGGCTACACAAAACTGAACAGTGTAATCCCTTGCACAAGATATAACTTTGTTCATGTAGATCTGGCTACTAAAATACTCTGTTCTCTCCTTTTCTTTTCTTTCCTTTTTTATGTTTTTTGTTTTTTTTGTTTGTTTGTTTGTTTGTTTTTTGCTTCCTGGCCAACTTCTAGTCAGAGTTAGGGTCACCAGGTAAATGTCACCTCCTCCAGGAAGTTTTCTTTAAGCTTTCAAGTCTTAGTCAAATGCTTAGTTGAATGCTGGTTCCAGAGCATTCATTATGTTTTATCATAACTGCTTGTCAGATGCCTATTGCCATCACTACACCAGACTCCATGAGGGTAAGAACCACGACGCCTTACTTTCCATCTGTAACCCCCAAAACTGAGAACATATCGAATAGTGATGGGCTCATAATAAATGCTAACTCACTGAATGGGTGAATAAATAAAGGTGTCTTATAAAGGAGAATATACATTACATAATAGACATATAAAACATATATAATATACATACATATAACATACATTAATTATATGTCTAAGTGGCAAACACACCTACAACAGTGGTTTTTCAAAATCTAATAGTAATGTTTTCAAAATGTGTTTGCTGATTAACTGCCAAAATAAGCTTTATGATTTTTCAATTTCTTGCAACTTTATAGCAAATTTCTGGTTCCACCATCAGTATGTTATTCTGTGTTTCATTGTTTCCTTTATACCAAGATAAAAACTGGACGCCACATTATAATTACATCAGAAAAGAATAAACACTAACTATAATCTGGATGACACAAATTGGAAAATATTACTTAGAAGTTATCATTATATATGGCGGGTAGCTTGGCAAAAGTTCTAAAGTATTGCTCAAAAAGTATACCAATAAAATAAAACTAAAATGAGTTTTTTTTCTGTTGTAATATTTCTGGTTAACTTTAAATTTTTCCTGATTCCACAAAAGCCAAAAACATTAAAAAACAAAGTTCATTTTGCCTCATTTTATTCTACTGCTAGCTGATATATTAATATATAATTTTAATGTATCTTTTCTCAATGTGATGTATTCAGCTATAATCTTTGAAAATAACAATTTACTACCCATCCTAAAAGAATCCTACCATATCATAAAATGAAATATGAAAGGCCTTTTTTTAACTGAAAAGAAATTGTGCTACACTGGTATATTTAAATGTGCTAACATAAAAAAGTAAGAATGAGTAGATATGCCTGCCTTTTAAACTATTCCTCTGAAACAGTTTCAATGAATCTTAATTGTGCAGTTAAGTTCTAAGTTATCCAAAATAGGGCTGAGTCTCTAAATGCAACTATTTTTAGTTATTTCTGAAATTATGCTTGTTTTGTTTATAGTTAGCACTTACTTATGTCAAAATAATTTCAAATTTCATTTAAAAAGTTGCGGTTCCTAATTTACGATAAATTTCTTTTGTACTATAGTTGGAGCAACTGTTTTTGGTTAGTTTGTTTGTTTTCTCTTTGAGACGGGGTCTCACTCTGTTGCCCAGGCTGCAGTGCAGGGGTGTGATCATAGACTGCAGCCTCCAAATCCTGGACACAAGTGATCTTCCTGCCTCAGCCTCCCAAGTAGTTGGGACCATAGGCATGCACCAGCACACTCACCTAATTTTTTTTTTCTTTTTATATACAGATGGGGTCTCTATATGTTGCCCAGGCTGATCTTGAACTCCTGGCCTCAAGCCACCCTCCTGCCTTGGCCTCCCAAAGTGCTGGGATTACAGGCATGAGCCGCAATGCTTGGCCCTGTTTTGGCTTTTTGAAATAAACTGTGGTCTGAAAAAGATCATTTAGTAAGGAAATCTGTTTTTAATACTAATCTCTGGAAAAGTAGAAAACTGGCTGAAAACCAAATACACTGATCATGCAAACAAAATATTTCTTCTCAAACCAGCATTTTACATTATACACTGCCAGGGTTTTGCTAAAATGTACTGGCTTACAGTTGGGGGGAGAGAGAGAGGCGGTAGGTGCCTCCCCACACACATAAATTGGTGAAAGCACTGGAGCCCACATAACATAGAGCAGGAAAAGATTTATACTGTGTTAGTCAATAGGGTTATTTTAAGGAAAGATTAAATAAGATTATTATGAAAGCACCAAGAAATACTTTAAATAGATTCAAGTAGAAATTTACAAATTATCAGCAGCTGTATTATTTATGCTTAAAGCATATTATCAATCATTTCAGACAGAGCAGGTCTTAAAATGACAATGTTCTTATCTCTAAGATTATTTAAAGCTGAAGAAACTTTCAGATTAGATCATACATTTTGGAGTACATCACATCCTGTTACATGGGTTTTAACAGCACCGACATATATTTTCTCTGTGTTGTCCAGACAGCTCACTATTTATTATGAGTATATTTCTTGTTATTTCCCTTTTGTGGTCCTCCCAGTGATATACTTAAAAATATTCTATACCTCATGAGTTTTTCTTTTAATATATTTCTGTGGGTCCTCCATGTAAAAACACTAGTTAGTTCACATAGACCATTTCTTGTACCTTATTTTTCATAAATAAAACACTTTGCTCATACAAATGAATAGATGGTTCATTAAAATAAACAGGTAATCCCCAACTTTCTTTTTGAGAATTTTAATCTATATTTCTTATTTGATGACCTACCAAAACAAAAATAAAAACAAAAACAAAACAGAAGAAAAGGTAACGAGGGGTCAGAGTGGTGGAGCAGATGATAAAGCATAACATAGGGTATATTATAGCAAATAGATAATCAATAACAGGAAATGCACTGTGATACCGAGGAGGGAAAACTGCATAGGAAAGACAGACTGAGACTGGAGCACTTTCACAAGCACATTCAATTAACCCACAAGGACTACATAATAATTCCTTATTGGTAGTAATTACTTTAAGCCAGTGAGGAAATTAAAGCTTTGAGAGGTTAAATGGCTCGCCCAAGATCACAGGATAGCAAATAAAGGCTAATTCTCAAATCAGATCTGATACTAAGTCTGGGGATTATGTCCTCTATAAAATGGCTGCGTTTCCAGGAATCCAAAAAACCAGGAGGCCCTAATAGGTAAAATGGCAGTAACTAAAGCCACATAGGTGGGAACATTCAGACTAGTCAGTCAACAGACAGTGGCTAAAGCAATCTAAAGTTCAGAAAGTTAAGGGAATGGTTAAGTGAAAATAACATAAATGACAGGTTAAGAAATCTAAAATATAAGCAAAGATAATCCATTCATTGAATGTCTATGCTGAGGCCTACTTAAATTTCAGGAAGATATTTCATAGTGAAGATGGCCTAAAGATATACAAAGACTGAACTCATTAAGGGAATTCAAGAGTAATGACTGTCTGGCTACGTAGGACCTACCAACCCAAGACAAAACAGCTGCCTAAACTGTTTAAGTGGGTTAGAAGGTGAGCTAGCACACAAATGTCCTCTGTGAAATGTATTATACACCAAAATGGTCAAGAAGAAAAAATAGATTTAATAATTAGGACTATGATTTGATAAATAGTACAACAGTTGGCCTGTATCTGAACAAAACAAAAAGTTTAAAGCAATTCTATTACCCTATGAAGAAATGAAAATGTACTCATCACTCCATTAATCTTGAAGCAACAACGTATTTTTTTTACAAATTATGTAAAAATACTTTTTTATAAATTTATACTTATTTATAAAATATAATTTTATAAATTATGAACATAATAGTTAAATACAAGGTAAGAAAACTGTGGATGAAGAGGGAAAAAACATTATCATTTATTGTCTATACTCTTCCAAAAGAGCAATGGACATCATCTACTAATCTCAAATTCTCCTAGAGTCAGGGTCCATCTGACACTTGCCCCTGTTTATTTTCTTTATAGCACTTGTAATACCTGTACTTTGTTGCTTATAAATGTTTATACTTATTGACTGATTCCTCCACTAAGGATATAAGATCCATGAGGGCACTGGCCTTGTTTCACTTAGCTCAGAATGTTGAATAAAGGAAAAAATAAGTCTCCCCTAATTCTGCCAACAGTTCTATAAAGCGAGTACTGTTACTCTCCACTTGGCTGACAAGGATTCAGAGATTGTGTGAAATTAAATAATTTGCACAAGGTCACCGAACAATTAAAGTGATGGAGACATCTGCTGGATTCAAATGTACTGTATAAACAAATTTGGCAGGCTATATTCAGAACTAAAACAATATCAAGTTGAAATTCAAATAGCTAGTGGTAAAAAAAAAAAAAGCTAGTGATGTTTAAAATGTAGCAACTGAAAAAACAATCTGCAGAAGACTCTTTTCATAGTATATAAATACATTCAGGGAGACATCTTACAGCTTTCACCATAGTACACATTTAGTTAAACTATGTATTTCACACTAATTGACAATTATTTTTTTGCAAATCATAAACAAATTGTCTGTTACCCTTTGGGAAAACTTTGTTTTGCCCCAAAGCATTAGTGCTGTTACTACAAAGATAGTAGCAGGTTTCAGTGGTTCTCACTTTGGATGAAACTGTAAAGAAAAAAATCTATCTGATAATCTTGGTTTCAAAAACAGTAGGTTCATCTGGAAAAACCATGTAGGATGAACTGAATGTCAGTGATAAAAATAGATTCATAACTAAATTGGTTACTCTCAAGAACTGCTAAAAAAGCTCTATAATTTAGACACTATTTTTCAGTAGTTTTCTTAGAAAAAAATTATTTAAAATAATTTCACACCTCTTACTAAAAATAATATGTGAGGACTCTGAGAAAGAAATGACTCTTATGAGAAAACAATTTCTACAAAGAACTGGTGAACTATTAATATATAATATTCAAATTCACTGTGCCAACCATTGCTCATATATAGGAAAGGGGAACCTATACCCACACATTTGTTAACACTCTATTCTTTACCTCTATCTATCAATGAATATTAATATATATTGGGTGTCTTTTTGCTTATCATTATGCTGGATAATACAGGATAGAACAAGAAATACAAAATGCAATTCCAGTTGGTAAAGATAGTTAGATATAGAAGACATCAGTGGAAAGTGACTTCATTAGATACACCTTCAAGAAGTGTAAATAAAGCTGGGATGGAGTGGTCAAAGGATATTCTCTCAGACCTGAGAGGATTCATCTTTCACCCTACCATTCACTCTCTTAAGAAGGCCAGTCAATAGCTTTCTCGCCTAGTGGTTCAGTATGGTTCCAGAGACGTCTAAGTCTTTGCTGCCATTTTGTGATTGGGCCCAAATCTCAAAAAGTGAAAGGCCTAGAATTAGCATGCCCATTAAAAAGGATTCTGAAACATGGGATCCATCTTGGATTTCAAAAAATTCTCTAAGATAGATTCCAGCTGCAAGCTAATAGGTGGTTCTAACCCATATTACAGATATAAAAGCCATTCAATGACTGTGGGCGCCTCCTGCACAGTTTACTGGGAACACAGTATCTCTGTTTGCCAGCAGCTCAAAACTATCTAAAAGACAGACACACAAGGGGAAAGGACTTGAGGGAAGAATGACAGAAGCCAGGGAGAAAGACCAGTAAGAGTTGAGTGGGAAGACAGAGATGTTTATGTAAAGAAGCCTGTTACCTTCTTATGGCAGGCATCTAGGCAAGAGATTGGGCTGCTTTTAGGAGTACCTTGAGTCAGTACCTTGAAGCACCACTCTAGAAACTTAGGAGCTGAGGCAACAAATTGTATTCTGCATTAAAATCCTGGAAAATTCAACAGGCCCTCTGGATAGGCACATTTGCTGTTAAAAACAAAAAGGGGGCTTTTGGGAGTTTCTACTCAGATAAATTCTCAGGAATATTTTCGCATCTTATATGAAGTTTCCCTGACATTTCTGCAAAAAAGTGGGAGTAGCTACCTCTCAGAAGAACGTGATGGTATTGGCAGAACACTGAAATATTCTCAAAGGCTGCTTTTGTAATATATGTTCCTTCTTTGTGTATATCTTTCTCACCCTGAGATTATGGCTCACCCAATTAAGGTTATTACATAATTTTGCCAAAGAGGACAAAAATAGAAAGGGGTTAGTTAAGAAGAAATGTTAAAGCAGACATATATTATTCAAAAACTTTAGTTAACACTTTGAATGTTTTGTACTTCTTGTTGCTGCTTAAATAAGTAGAAATTCTGGGGTAGCTGTTTATTCAAAGAGGCAGAAGTAGGATAAGTGTGCCAATTTTCAAAAGCATTCCAGTCATTTTTTGAGTTTTGTAAAAGCACATGAAATGTAAATATGTACAAAAGGCTCAATCTGTTGAACTCCCTCCCCCATTAACAGCAGTCCAAGGGGTCTCATATCAATTTCAGCTCTAAATTTGTCTCAGAAAAAGGCTCTGAAACTTTTAATAAAAGCATTACATAGAAATAGGAAGTGAAATACATATTAACACAGGTATAGTATTACCTAGGCAGGGGATTGTATTTAAAAAAATAATAAGGCCCATCTTCAGGTATCTCTTGCTGAGATTCCTATTTATATTGCACTATGCAAAGAGAAAAGAAGTCTTAATGCCACACTACTTGCCATTTATAAATCTCAACTGCTTCTTCATAATATAAGCATACATTTTTTACACAAAAATGTCAGGACTTAATGATGACCCCTGTATTTGTAACTCATGTTCTGTAGAAGAAACTTAAAAACAGTTTGCAATTTATTGAGATGATAGAAGCAGAGAGAGTACCACTACTTAATTACCAATTCCCTGCAAACTCAGCCTTTCCCACCAAAATAGAATTGGAATGCATTCATCAGAATTTTCAAAATGTGCTTCCCTGTTATCTCTGTGAGATGGGGGTGGGGAGGGGATAGACAAACAGATTCAGCAAGCCAGAGGCAATTGTATGCTACTTCTCATTGCTTCCAATTAGGATGTCAGCACTCTGCTGATCAAATTTGCTTTTTCACCTCTCATGTATACTCTGTTTTTCATCTTGAATTACACCAAGGTGTGTTCTATAGGAAATGTCACTGCAGTAATGCCCCGCACATGTTTAGTAGTATTCTGCACAAACAAAACCATATCAGGCAGGAGCTAAATGCAGAGAATAAGAAAACATGCAGAATTAAGCCCCCAAACACTGTCAGCCTTCCTCCCAAAAGTCTTCTAGAGCTATAAGAACCATTGTTGCTTCCCATGTGATTTCAGAAAAAGTTGTATGAACCAAGTTTTCAAATGCCAATGACAAGGTCAAAAGGAGGAAGGTTTACAGGTATGAGCAACTGGAAGAAGAAACGGAAATGTAGGAAGGAGGTCAGGAATTTGAATCGTAGTGTCAAAAATCTGTGAACAGAAGCTTAAGCAGTTACGTAATGTATCTCCTTGCTATGAAGATTTCATGTTTCAATATTGGGATCACAATTATTCATTTTAGATAAGCTTTTGATTTCTCCAGAAAAGATCACCTTTACGTGTAACATTACATTGCAAAGTTCCTTTAAAACAGATAAAGGAGACAGTGCTTAATAGTAAGGACTCAAAAAGCAGAAAGATGCATTCAGGTTCAAATCCCAGTTCTGCCACTTACCAGCCCTGTGGCCTTGTGTATATCATTTAATTTTCTGGACCTCAGTTTCCTCAACAATAAAATGGGAATAACTGTACTGTTCACTTGATAAGAAGATATAATAGGATTTAAATGAAAATTTGTACAAAGCCAATCCCTAGCACCTAGAGAACACTGGCAGAGTATAGTTATTGTTCTTATTATAAGTTTATATGGACTCTTTAGATGAAAGTTTTCCAGTCTTACTCTCACATCGGTGCATTTCAAAGGCCTTTGTGTATTGTTCTGGTTAAGCTGAGCCTTTCCACAAAGTGCTGGCTCCTGCTCGGCTACTCCGCAGTCTGTGGGGCAAGGGCATACTTGACTGTGCCCTGTGACCCGCTCCCTGCATCAAGTACTCCAATCCACTGACAGTTTTACTAAGCTGTGCTTCCCCGTTACAAGAAGGCATAGCATCTCATTTCTAAAAACTATCTCAGCCTAAGTCACCAGAGAACTACCACACATTTATACCCGTGTGTGTGTGTGTGTGTGTGTGTGTGTGTGTCACAGAGAGAGAGAGATCAATAAATATACATACATACACAGTCAGGCATTGCACAATGATGTTTCAGTCAAAAACCGACTGCACGGATGACAGTGGTTCCATAAGATTATAATGGAGCTGAAAAATTCCTAATACCTAGTGACCTTGTAGCCATTGTAACATTATACTACAACACCGTACTCACGTGTTTGTGGTGATGCTGGTATAAACAAACCCATGCACTGCCAGTCATATAAAAGTATAGCACATACAGTTATGTATAGTGTATCACAGTACTTGATAATGATAATAAGTGATTATTATTGGTTTATGTATTTATTACACTATACTTTCTATCATTTTAGAGAGGACTCCTATTTGTATAAAAAGAAAGGTAACTGTTAAAACAGCTTCAGGCGGGTCCGTCAGGAAGTATTCCAGCTGAAGGTATCGTTGTCAGAGGAGCTGACACCTCCATGTGTGTCACTGCCCCATCCAGTGGGACAAGATGTGGAGGTGGAAGACAGTGATAGTGACGATCCTGACCCTGTATAGGCAGAGGCTAATGTGTGTGTTTGTGTCTTCGTTCTTAACAAAAAAAAAAAATTAAAAGTTAAAAAAAAATTTAAATAGAAAAGAAGCTTACAGAATAAGGATATAAAGAAAAAAATATTTTTGTACAAATGTATAGTATCTTTGCATTTGACGCTAATTACTAATACAAGAGTTTAAAAGTTTTAAAATTAATGTTTATAAATTTTAAAGTTCCAGTAAGCTCAGGTTAATTTATTATTAAAGAAAATATTTGTTATAAATTTTGTCTAGCCTAAGTGTACATTGTTTATAAAGTCTATAGCATTGTACGGGAATGTCCTAGACCCAGGTTGTCATGTTCACTCACCACTCACTCACTGACTCCGTTCCAGTCCTGAAAGCTCTATTATGGTGAGTGCCCTTTATAGGTGCATCATATTTTTATCTTTCACACCATATTTTACTATTCCTTTTCTATGTTTAGCTACCCAAATACTTACCATTGTGTCACAATTACCTACAGTATTCAGTACAGAAACATATTGCACAGGTTTGTAGCCTAGGAGCAACAGACTACACCATATAGCCTAGGTGTGCAGTAGGCCCTACCATCCAGGTTTGTGTAAGTGCACTCTATGATGTTCACACAATGATAAAATCACCTAACAGTGCATCTCTCAGAACTTATTGTTAAGAGGTTTGTATAAAAGGGTATATATGGAGATTGATCTCCATTCAAGGTCTACAAAATATTTCATGTGAACTTGGACACAGATTAAAGAAAGTGAATTAGGCTCTAAACCAGAAAAGGTTTATTATTAATCTTTATTAGTAATAGCCACACTCATATTTTCCTGTAAGTCAGAAACTATTCCTCCACCATCTCACCTTCCTTCTTTGCCCTTATTTTAGAGCATGATTCATTGCGTATCATAAAGATACTTCTTTATTTCAGTTATTCAGTTCATTTACCTGAATACCTGCATATAATGTACATGTGGGCTACCAGGTGTGCTTTATGGACACCTACTGAATACCATTAATGAAATTTCTAGATTTCTAGCTCTAGCTTTCAACTGCTAGGTCTCTGAACCAAAATCATCAACCATTTCCCAGAAACTCTGTGTCCCTTTCTGTCCTACCCTTTTCTCATAATGTATCTAGTCCTACGTTATCAAAGTCAAAAAGTCCAGATGGATCTAGGTAGGTCGATCTAAAAACTAGAAATCTGAAGCACTGAGGACAGAGATAGCTACTCCCGCACAGAAATTGAAAGCAAAGACGAGACTGACATATATTTTTGCACTCTGCTGTGGGACTGGCCTGCCAGGACTATAAAAGCTGAAGATCTAAAATTTATAACTAATAACCTTTGTTAGACTCTTCATTTTTCAAGTCCTATTTGTACAGCACTGGTATGAAAAGAGCCTCGATATTTTAATGCTAGATGTCCCCCAGACCTTTATAAATTCTCAAATGGACAAATATTCCATCTATTTCATCAGAGTTACTGCTTATGTTAATAGTCAACAAAGACATGTTGAAGAGGGTGGCCAACCAGGTGCCTTCTCCAGCTGAGTCTGCAAGCCAACTCAGAGCACTGATTTAAATTTCTTCCCAGGCATCAAAACAATAGATTACATACCGTGAATCTTTGGGATTGTTCCTGAAAATTCAAAACCAGAAATCTAAACTACAAGGCAGTAAAGGGTCTAATGAAATCCTGTTGGCCCATAAAACAATGTACAGAGTCTGTGGCTCTGAGAATGGATTAGTATACAGAGAGCTGTAGGCCACCTAATCTTTATTTTTACTTTTAACTTTCCTCACTCATTTATGGAATAGCCTTGGTAAGCTGATTCACCATTCTTTATCTAAGTTACCAATACCCTCTCATCCTTTTCTTAGACTACTGGAAATAAATTGATACAATCAATTCTACCCACAGAGCATGCATGTGTGTGTGTTTGTGTGGTGTGTGTGTGTATACATATTTATAAATATAAATAAATATACATAATTTATTCCCTTTTTATATAATTATAAAATTATGAGAGTAACAATTGCTCAGGAAATAGATTAGAAAGGTACAATGGCACTATACCTGGGTAAGGTTGAACTAGTCAGCCATAAAAGCTTTCTGTGACTTCTAATGAAAAGAATAAAATCCAAAAACACAATGAGGACAGTAACAAGAGACAAAGATGACATATGAGAAAGGAAGACTTTCACAGAATATCTGGCACAGTGGAGAATAATTAAAATGAATGACTAATCATATTTTGGTCCTTGACTAAACGAAGTCACGACTTTTGAAGGAGGAAATATTTAATAATAGTTTCATTTATTCCTTTCACATCTTAATTTTTAGAAGATAAATTTGATTTTAATATTTTAAGTTTTCATTGTAGACAATTTCCTTCTTTCCAAGGATTTGCTTTATTAGCTTTCGTTTAATAACAGTTTTACATTCAACACCAACTGCAATGCTGTCTTGTTCTTGATGCAGGGTTATGCTACTGCAGTGATATAAAAATAGCAAAGGCAAAAAAAAATTACACAGCAGACTGGAATAGCTTAAAAATTGAAGCTTTCAGATAAAGCTCTCTGAAATAATTATAAAAGATACAATACCTGATTCTTTGCTATACAATAGTTCTTCCTTCATTATATAATATTAAAATTACCTTAGGGGGATTCGTATGTCTTTCTCCCTAGAACTATAGACTATTAAAGATACACTGGGTCTCAGAAGGGTTCAAAATTCAAGCTGCATTGGCCTGCTGTGTCTGTTTACTTAATCTATTTTTATAACACTGCAGTAGCCAGAACCAACTTACCAAATACCTGCTTCAACATTCTGCACCACACTGATTCAAGAAATAAAATTTCTGAGAAAGAAAGCTGCAAACTATGTTTGTTTCTAATAAATCAATCTACTCTATACTATTAAAGTTGGAGCCATAAGGAACTAAAAACTACACAAACACTGTTTTAAAAGTCTAAAATGTTGCCCCAAAGGATTTATTTTCAATCTTTATTTTTTTCTGCCAGGTAAGGCCATTTGCCCACTTTATTTGTGTGAAATAACACAGGTTGCTATTCTCAGTTTGCAAGCCTGAAGTGTCTTTACCAATTCTTAGCACGTTTCTTGACACACAAGGTGTTGAGACAGATGTATCATCTCTACAGTAACCTACTACACAAACATACTATAGCTAAATTATTTCATAAAATAAATTCTTGACCGTAAACATCTTTCACGTCAAAGAATAATGCCAAATCTAACTTTTACTTTGTGAATCATTTCTAACAATTCAATATAAACAAGAAAAATCAGCTTGAGTACTGACAGAATAGGATTTGCCAATTAAAATCATTGCCATAGAAACAGGCTTTAATACATTCTACGAAAAATATGAACAGGTTATGCTATCTCTTCAGTCATTTACATTTGAACATAAAATGTGAAAAACAATTATGGAGAAGGGTGTAACTTCCCAAGGGAACATCAAATGGATTCTCTTGTTCATAAAAAACCAAAAGTTCCTTTTTTCAACCAAAAATAAACAAAATTGCATTTTCTTAAATTTTTCACAGATTATTTGGCTGATATATCACTGTAGTGTATGATGTGATTTCTTTTTCTAGAACTGAGCTTTTGTTTTCCCAAAGTACTCTACTAGATTTATATATTATTAAAGTCTTCAAACACTGTGCTCTTTGAAAAATAACTTTAAAAATATCTTTTGAACTACCCAAGGGGAAGATCATTACAAAGGATCCTTTGACATTCTAAACATTCTAAATACCACATGTTAAAAATATTTCAAGTACATCATTGAATGTTCCTGACTGTTGACTCAAGGGATTAATATGGGATAGACTTTAGCCAGATGACCATAACCAGCCACAGGATATAAAATAGTGAACTACTCTATCACTTTTATTACTGTTTTAGTAACACAGTCCATGACAGGAATTCTAGACTTAGTGCTATTAGTCTTCAGGTGGTGATCCAGAAGATAAATATTAATGTTTTGTAGAAATTCTATCATGCAGTTTCTCAGATTGTACTCACTTCAGTATCATTCTAAAAAGTGACACATTTAAAATTTGATTTTTGAAAGGACCAATCTATTATGATATGACTTGATTCATTATATATAAGATGAAATTATGCTATAACTGATGAAAATTAAATTTTTTTTATTTCTTCATCAGTTGAGGGTAGAATTACCCATCATGTGGAAAAGGTGCTGAATAGAATATTTTAATTAATCCATTAATATTGTCTATCATTAGTTATCCAGAAATAGTATAATTTGACATAATTAAAATCTATGAAAGTTTTAACATCTAAAGTCTAGTTTTGATGAAAGAAAGTAGTTATTAGGAAAGAGAAGAGTGATTTTTTTAACCAAATAAGTAAAATATTACAAAGTATATAATATTAGTCTTCTTCCTCTCTCTATACCCTGTGGGCACTTTCCCCACCTTCAAAGAGGATTAAAGGAGCACCTTACTTAAGACAACAATAGCTCTCAAAAGACTTCACCTAAGAAAGTCCTAAAGACAAGAAGAAATAAGCTTTTAAAATGGCAGATTTTTTAAAAAATTCACAAATTCATTTTAAAACACATACCATAAGCCATTTCAAATTGCAGTAAAGATGTAGATCACACCTCAAAACTAAGTATTGCTACCCAATAGAAAGAGTTCTCTTTCCGAGATTTCTACTAGACGTGTGTTCTTGTATTACATAAAAGGTATAAATAATTCTGAAAATTATACCTTGGTTATTTGATCTTCTTTTCAGGCTTCAAGAGTAAATAATAATTTTCTAAATAAGCTTTACAAGAACATGTCCATTAAGGAATCAAATCTGCAAGCAATACTAACATAAACAACTGGTCAACTCAGGACCATAGCCTATCTAATGGTACAAAGTTTGGAAACATAAACCCCTGACAGCATACATTTATAAAATTGGATCTTTCTAAAGCAACACAAACGAATGTCTGTTTTATCAAGCAAGAATGTCCTCTTCAAATTTAGATTTCGAGGTTTTAAAATCAAAGGCTAGAAAACAAACATTATATAAAACCTGCACCTGCCAATGTACGTTGGAAATGACCTGCTTCAGTGCTGGTCTGACTTAGTCACCAACCAGCACTGTGTCAGGCTGCCAAAAAGCATGTTAAACATGCTGACTGCAATCTATTTGTTATTTAGTTGCTTTTTCCAAGATACCTTGTGCTATAGTAGTGCAATTAAACCCACACCTGAAGTTGTATGGTTTTTAATTCTAATTGATAATCATGTGTGATTTTTTAAAAAATGTAACTTCCAAAAATCACTTTGAATTTAGTCTGGATTCTTTTCAAACTGAATACGTTTCATTTTCAATTATTTTTCTGTAATTCTCTAGCAAGGAAAAATCCCAGGAGCAACATCCTTTGGAGACACAGGGTTATTCTATAGGCAAACAACACTTAAAAATTTTTAATACTCTGATATGTGGACAAAAAGTATAATGTTTAGTAGCTACTCCACTAAGAAGCACTTTTACATTCTACCTTCATCTACCACCCTTCTCAAATAACTTTTCTCAAAAATGAAACATTACAAACTTGTACACTAAGCATATGGAGTCTGTAATAATTCAAATACAAACTATTTAAATTTTACATTTTGAAAAGTAACATGAGAACATTTGTCACTTTATTACCCAAACAACACAAGTTGCAAAGTCAAATTCTTATTTAATATAAATAATAAATCTAATAAGTAATCAATCTAAATCTCCCTTTAATAGTATGAATTTATTTAGGTGCTATGAGTACATTACACAGAAATGGAATTTGAGTTGAGTGAAGGTAGAATCACAAATTCTCTTCAGCACAGATTAAAGACACACTCTCCAAATTCATTTTTTTCAGGTGTTATTTTTCTCAACATGGCAGCAACATCGTTTTAAAGGTAAAAACGATCTCGAAATATATCACAACATGTCCACATTCTGAAACGCATTCATCTCTCACCTCAGCATTAATACAATGCAGAACTGCCCAAAGGATTCCTACAAAACAACTCTAGAGGGATCACTTGGGAATTAGCTCCCTGGCAGCTATTCCACAGGTATAACAAACCTTTGTTGACCTTGTTACAATGGATCCTTTAGACCAGCTCATCTAGTCCAATATAATGTATACTGTCTTGAAACAGTAATTCTCTATAACCAAAGTTTTCACATCTTTGCTATCTTCAGAATACACTCTGGCTCTGTACAGTGCATATAAACATAAACAGCTCTTAAGCCGTGGAGAGTCATGGCACAGACCTCTGTACGCTATGTACTTACTCTCCAGAAAATTGTACATGTCAAATTACATAAAATTTCAGGGCTTTTAAATACCCTTAAAACTCAACTGTGAATACATAATAGTTGTATATGACTTCTCAGGGGGGTGTTGGACTTTCTAAGAATCCCAAGTTTAAGGTAAAATTCTAAGTTCCACCCATTTTGGTAGTTGTTAGAGATTACAGAAAATCAGGCTTGTCTGAGCATCCAAGAGCAAGGCAGTTTGCACAAAACCATTCTCTGTAAGCAATCTGATAGAGAGGCTTTTCATGGGTAATGGCAGGAGATTTTAGAGAATACATGGTAAACTTGTATCAAAACAAAAGCCTGTTGCTATCTTACAGGACAGCCTTTGACTCATGGGCTCTTTGAGTACAGAGATGGGATCACGTAGCTCTTCCCTTCTGGTTGTGAAGCAGATGAGAACCACTCCTCAAAAGAGATGTGGCTGGGAGACAGGTAGAAACACCCTGATAAGTCTGGAGTGATAATACAAAACAAAATAGCATTACGAACTAGAATGCTAAAAAAATAAAATAAAATGAAGTTGGATAAAATGCTAAAGATAAAAAGAAAACTGGATTTAAAAGATGAGAAAAAAAGGAAGAGATGGCCCCTGTTAGGGCAACCAATGTAGTAAGAACAGGTAATTAAACAGAAAGAATTCTATTCAACTCCTACTTTTATATTCTGCCATTGAGGACAAATATTTTCAAAATGGAAAAGTACTCTGTGTTATTGCCTGGGATACATATGCAGCAGCACTCAAGACAGAAGTACTATTAAAACGAAAAAAGCCTCTAGAGAGCACATTGTTCTCATGATTTTTAGATTTCTAAAGTTTTGTTTTCTCTTTCACACTTCAAATTACTTGAAGCTTTAGGGAGGAGGTGGGGAAGTCCTATTTCCACTATCTCTCTAGTTTTTCTGCTAACACAATCTATGATTTCTCTAGCTTTTGTCCCTTTTTTAAAATGTTATGTGACCTAACATATCATGGCAAGGAACGATTCTATCACAGATTCAAAATGTACTCTCGTATTTATCATTTTACATTATTGCTTTAGGAGAGAAAAACATATCCTCTGCCTTAATAAATAAATCATTGTCTGAGTGGCATTCAGCTTCACCACTGTGTAAGATAAACAGGGTCAGAGTGGTCAGCTAGTTTTCCATTTGGCTCTTTCTCTTGCCAAGTGGGTTTAAAGGCAAACTATTTCATACTTATATTTGCTTACTTGGTTAAACATTACCACCTCTGCTTACTAAACAAGTCTAAATATACCTTTCTTGGGGTTACTAAAGAGTATGTTATGAATACTTAGTTACACTAAGGTTGTTCCTAAATCAATTGACAAATACATCAAATATCTAATATGTCCCCAGCCTCAAAAAGTTTGATGCCTGGCCTAAAGCAGGTTAAGATGTCAAAAGAACAGTTGAAAAGTGAAGTAATAAGTTGATGAAACCATTATTTGACATCAAATAGCTAAACCTCTTCACATTCTTTGACTGAGTTGATCATTTTGAAAAGAAGTTAAGCATTTCAGAAAAACACAAACTTTACCCTTTTTTCACCCTACTAAGTTACAGAGCTAAAACTAGATAACATTTTTCACTCACAATGATAAAAACAAATCTTTTTGCAGAAACAGACGTGGATATTAACATATGTGAATGAAAAGAACAATTATTTGCATATTAAATTAAGACCAATTTTCATAGAAATATGAACATAGACAAGCAAAATTAAATTTTGCTAACTATATAATATATCAGATTATCACCAAAATGAGTTTTCCAACAAGTGATTTCCCAAGAAACAACACAGACACATCTACCTGTTCTGGTATAATGTTCCAATAAGTAACCAATGAAAATGTATTCATATTTTTATATTGTATAATAATTTAAAATATTTCAACTATAAATAGGAATTTTTCTTTACAGAACAGCGTACACTTACGGGTAGAGTTTAGTTTTACTTTTAGTTTCTATCAAGGACACATCAGTTCAATATGCCCTGAGGTTTTTCTACTCCTGCCTAAAGTACATGGACATACTTCCAGCAAGGAAGGTTATAAACTTCTGTGCAATATATACTTATAAGATAGCCATACTTGTACAATTTTTTCCCAAATCCAGATGTATTCACCTTTCTGTTTAGGATCTGTTAAAAGTAACTCTAAATGTGGTCAGAGTTTAGAGCTGGCTTTTATATAAATGTAACATAGATATAAAACTTGTTATAATGAAAACATTTATAATAAAATCCTAGTTTGAGAAATGATGCGTGATTTTCTGAAGCAAAGCCAATTTATCTTATCAGCACCTTTCCTTCCTGTTTTATTCACTGTGTACTTCTCAAATACTATGGTGTAAGAACTTGCTATTAACAACAGCAAAATACAAAAATGTCTTAATTTGGAATTGGCTTGTGAATATTTTTATTATTCAACAAGTCTGCCTGTGTAATGCAAAACAAAAACATACCAACATTCAGAAGGAAAAAAGAGTAACTCAATGCTTAGAAAAATGTATAGCGGGATACACACAAATTTGAAGTGCATAAACAGAAATGATTAAAAAATAAACTTAATACAAGAAAATGTGTGAAACCTGTATCAAAATATACCATGTGAAAATGTAGTAACTCCCATATGAAGAGCTTAAGATAATGTGTTAAGGTATTTAAAACCTTATTCATTTGAGCTCACTATTGTGATATCTAGATACGTTTTAGCCAAGGCTTTGGGGGCAAGGATGTTGAAATAAAAGCTGTAAAATCTCTCTCTCAATATCTCTTTAGAGGCTTGTACCTAGTAATTAATTAATAATCTGAATGTTTTTCCATCCACACTTTGTTTTCCTGTTCATTCCCTGTATCTTTTCTTTCCCTCAATTCTATCTGGCTCTGTGCCAGTCAGAGCTGACCATAAACTTTGAGATAACAAGGAAAATTCAGGTTTAAGTAATTTGTACGATAAGGAGAGTGTCAAATTCTCAAATTATCCCACTTTCTTTTTTCCTCTAATCATTTCAGGCACTATATTTTAGGCATTCAAGGACCAGTAGGCTCTATAACTGTTAATGTTGGATTTTGTGGGCATTTCCTATTTTTGTACTTTATGATACATCTTTTAAACTTAAATCTGTACCAAAAAGAGATTTCCCAAACACAAAGAACATAATAATAAGTAATGAATAGTGAAGAAAAATTTCTCGATCACAAGGTTATACCAATGTACTATTGAACAACGGCATAAAAATCTTCACATTTAAAAATTTTTAAGAGATCTTTGTGGTTTAGAATTAATATTAACAAATTTGGCCTAAGAATAGCAATCTTGTGATTCTAGGCTCCATTTCACTTTTAGAAATTATACCTATTTAGAAGGTCTTTCATTACCTTATATGGTAAGCATCCTCCTAAGGAGGCTCAGTCTATCTTAAGGAAATTGGAGTCCCTCATCCCATTCCAATGGGGTGGAGGCAGGAAAGTTTAACCCATCTTTTGATTCAGTCTTCATCTGAATCTTTGACAAAAGGAAAAAAATTCAAAATAAAACAAATTTTAAAACCTCCCAAAAAACAAAACAAAATCCTACTGCAATCTCATGGTTCTTCAATGCTTATTTGTAGCAATTATTAAATGTAAATGTCATTTAGAAAATCTGTGTTCCAATAAATTTAATAAAGACAACCCTGAGCAATTTGGAAAGGTCCCAGGAAAGGAAACTACATCTTGCCAAAAACATAAAGTATAAGGAAAACAATAGTTTGAAGAAAAAGCTAAGATGCTTTTAATATGTAAACCTCCAAGAAAAGCTGCTGTTCATCTACCAGTGGTTTCTACTGCAAGGGAAAATGCTGTGAAGTATCCAATATTAATTATCATTGGTTGGCAAAATAGTTTGATAACATTTTTCAGAAATAACCATATTAAAAGTTAGCAGGGAGCTACATGTATGGAAATTTCTGCTTCAGTGTAGATTCTATCAATTTGCCACAGCCTTCAATACACAAACCCAAGGTTAATTATCATAAATGTCAGTGGGTGACCTTATATAATAAATTCTTATATATTTTTAATTGTCATTGTTTCCAACCTCGTTTTAAGTTATCCAGTACATATATGATAAGTATATTACAAATCAAAATATAGTTGATAGAATATTCAGCCTACAACAAACATACATTTTTAAAACTCCTATTCCAATAATGATGTAACATAGTGTATGTGGTATCATTTCTTGATATTACTGGAATTGTAAAAAGCCTTGAAAGATTTTAAAGAGGAAATATTTCACAGAAAAAAAAGCAATAATATAAGCACATTTTAAAAATAATTTTGCAAAAGGCTGTGTAGGTATTATATAAATATCATGTAGGAATAGACTATTAAACATCTAAATAAATTCAAAGAAGTAGCATCAGAAACATGTTTGGGGTCGGGTGCGGTGGCTCACACCTGTAATGCTACCTGAGGCTAAGGCAGGAGGATTCCTTGAGGCCAGGAGTTTGAGACCAGCCTGAGCAATACAGTGAGACCTCATCTCTACAAAAAATTAAGAGATTAGCCAGGCACGGTGGTGTGCATCTGCAGTTCCAATTACATGGGAGGCTGAGGTAGGAGGATCCCTTGAGCCCAGGAATTTGAGGTTGCGGTGAGCTATGATTATGCCACTGCACTCTAGCCCAGGCAACAGACTGAAACTTTGTCTCAAAAAAATGTTTGCACTATATTGCACCTATTTCATGGTAGTAAAATGTGAATTTAGCTATCATAAAACAAAATGTTATTTGGATAGCTAGAAAATAAATAAAATATTCTTAATATAGTTAAGTCCTCACTTAACATCATCAATAAGTTCTTGGGAACTGTGACTTTAAACAAAACAACTTACTGCAGGTACTTGAATAATGTGGTATCCTTCAAAGTCATATCATTATAACATTTATGAGGAAAAAACTGGTTTTATTATACAGGTTTCACTTAAAGTCACAGTTTCCAAGAACCTATCAAAGACCTTAAGTGAGGACTTACTGTACTTTGTCCTTGTGCCTATCATTTGACCTTTCAATATGTTATCAAATAACAGATTAGCTAACATGATAGATCTGATCATAGAAGAAATTTAGGGCACTACAGAAGTTAATTTACTCAATGTTAAATAATTTTAAACAAGTAAATGCCAAATGTTATAAAACATGAATGTGGCCTCCAAATATATTGATATGTGTCACAATATAGGTTTCAAAACCATCAATAATTTGTCTTTGAACACAATTAATGACAACCAACATTCATTTCCATATAATGTGTGCTAGGCACTGTTCTAAGTACTTCACATATATTAGCTCATTTAAGACCTTACAATTCTATTCAGTAAGCACTATTATTATCCCCAAATAATAAATGATGACACTGAAACATAAACAGATTAATTTACTAATGGTCTATGAATGATGAGTAGAGGTGTCAGGGTTTGAACTTAACTTGTGTTCTATAACCACTCTATGGGTCCTAGCTACACTGCTTCTTCCAGACTATGTACAGGTTCAGGTCTCCGCAGATGATATGGAAGGAGAGCAGTAGGTAGTTCAAGTCAACCCAGATTCAAAGGCTTACAAAAAAGAAGGACCAAGCCAATCCAATGAAAAAAGCATCTTATCTAGGCATAATTATATTAAATATAAAATTTAATAGAATTTTCATCTTATAAAAAATGAAGATACCTTTGAAGAAAGGAACAACTACAACCATCATTAACAGCTTCATACCCACAATGAAAATCTTTCATCTTCTTAGAATAGCCTCCCTGTTATTACTATATTATCCTCACTGCCATGGTTCTTGGGTTTTGCATTAAAATAACAGAAAGTTGGCATGTGAATCACTAACCACAAACCCTTCTCCATATCACATTTTGAGTCTAGGGGAAAGAGAGAGGAAAAGGGAAGATAAGGGAAAAGAAAAAGTGAGGAAAAGAGAAACACATGCAGAACAAAAAGCATGCAGACCTCAAGGTGAAGCAACAGAACCACAGTCCTCCAAGAAGATACACAGTGCTGCACCTTTAAGCTCGTCTGCGAGGAGACAGATTAGGGGGCAAATGACATGATGCTCTGCATTCTTTCCAGGAGTTCTTATTCCTAAAAACCCACTATTAGCCAATAAACTGTTCTTTTTGATTCCTTGGGCTTTAGGTCTCTTTTTATTAATAGCTAGATCTAATATATGATCCTTTACATAACAATCTGACAAATGGAAAGTTTCCAACAACTATTATAATGTCACCAAGTGTCATCCACTATATACATCTCATTCTGCTTATAAAACAGCTTCACATTTTAGGTGTGTACCATAAATAACAATAGTATTTTCAAAGAATTTCTTATTTAAGAGAGTCCAACTATGAAGCCAAAATTGTACCATTATATTAGATAAAACATTAAATTAATAGAGATAAAAAAAATTAAAGCATAATTTAATTTACATTCCCTGAAGACAATATAACAATCTTTTCTGAGACATAAACCTGAAAAATTTAACAGAATACAGTCTTTTCTCAAGATAAAAACCTAACTTTCAAAGTTTAGTCAATCATTAATTTAAAACTGTATCTGAAATTTAACTACATTTGTAAAATATGATTTCATATTATATTTCAAACTATTAATTTATGAATATATTGATGCATTCTATAGCTTGAATAATACCATGGGAAATACGAGCCTGACAGTTTGAGTTTTGAGCAGAAATATAGTATAAAAATATGTAGATATTCATCCAGGAAGCAAAGGATTGATATCTAAACTTAGATTTTCTGAAGCTTAAAGGGAAATAAATGTGGCTAACATTGCATCTCAAATATTTCTTATCTTTATCAAGTTATATACTGGTGCTAACCAGTTGGAAAATATTCCTTTCAGGATGGAAAAATATGTGAAAATTTAAGTACTAGGTCTCTATTATTATAATTATTATTTATTTTTATGAATTCATTACACAGGATGCTGTAAATATTTATATGCATAATTCAACAGTAATCAGTGGTGTTTATCTTGACTAACTGATAATCTACAGATTACAGTGCATTTATGATTTCAATGGAATTAATATTCAATTCTCTACACTTTGTGACAATAGCTATAAACAGGTTGTCAAGAGGAGCCTTTTAGTATTGATGCCTTACTTGAGGAAGAGAAAATTTCTTTTGGGCAAATTCGTCTTTCTTTCCTGCAGAATACAACTATTCTCAAAAGGAGCTTAATAACCTCAACTCCTTATAACATACATGTCTTAGAAGATATCTTCTCTGCCATATAAATAAAATATAAGAATAAGAGACAAGTTCTAAGAAATAATATAACAATATCAACTCTTTTTTGTTCGTGGGAAAAATAATTACTCCACTTCACAAGTCACCTTTGACCTTTGAGAACACAAAGGATGGGTGGGTGGTGGGCAGGAGATGTCGGATGTGGCAATTTATATTTGCCTTGTTAATAGTTCAAACATCCCTAAAGCCTTCCTCTCTTTTCCAAGTATTTGTATGTGCTCAGATCCACACTGAACACATTCACTTGTTTGGTAAATTTTATCTAGATTATTCAAGGAGTAAGACACCAATTTCACTTTCCTTGAAATCACATCCTGCCCATTTTTCAGTCAGGTTCCTTTGATTCCAAGTTGACACCCTGGTTTGAATGGTCAAGGCATATATTGGAAACACCAGGATGTATCTGTCAGCTCTAGAAATTTAGGCCACTGAAGTATGATTACTTAACGATTTATAATAGAGCTGGGGAATGACTACTTGCAATGCTGCTGGGGACGCAGGTGACTGACACTGATTACAGAAAGTGGTACAGATGTTTTCTAGTTGAAGATGCCTCCGAGTATTTTGTTTTCATCAGGTCATTGCGGTTGTCCACTTCAAAATATGAAAATGGCCCTTCTCCATCCAACTCCATCCTCCCCCCAAAATCACATCTTTCACTGGACTTTTAAATATTAATTTGCAAATAATAAGCACTGTACATAGTCAATTTAAAAGTGCTCTTTCTATGGCTACACTATTTCCCTCTTCTAATTTATAGTTATCTTTAAGCTTAAATGTTTCTAAAGAAGAAAAGACAAGCAGAGCCTCATTTTTAAAATAGTCTTTATGATGTAAAAGATGCATATTAAAGCATTTACACAAGAAATGATACGCCATTTAGGACTTGCTTTAAAATGCTCTAACCTATTCCCACTCCCCACACACCAAAAAAAAAGTGGGAGGATAGAAGCAAAAAGATTAACACATACTGAAAATTGTTGACACTGGATTATGGTATATTGCACTATTCTCTCCACTTACATATATAATTGAAAATCATTTAAAAAACCAATTTGGAAATATATAAACATGAAGAAGTTTTGCATGAAATCACTTTTTCCTCTTATCAATCAAATCACTTAAAATAAAAGTCAAATATGAACTATGCTAGCAAATTTTCCCTTTAGAATTTAATTTTATGTAAATATATATATAATATATCCTCAATTACAGAATTATGAACACTGTATCATTTTATTCTATGTTTACTACATCAAACTATCAATGTCTAATATTCTGCAAACTATCCCTTCACTCTTAATTAATGGCTAATAAATGAGACGGTATCTAGAGAAAATCCAAAATAACTGACATTAGTAAGCAATTAATTTGATGCCCTTCATTTTCATAACTAATAGCAAAACAGCAAAGAATGACTATGACATTCAAAAGCTTGCTCACCTTCCTAACTGGCTGCATTATTTGTTTCTTCATTATGCCTACATATTTAAATTGCAGTTTTGCATCTGTTATAACCTATCCTCCCAAAGTATCAGATTGCTACATTTCCAAAATATAACAATGAGCTGAAAGATTCCTTCATTAATCTTCCAACATGAACCACTTAAAAGTAAGTGAAGCATTATAGCCTAATTCAGTTAAATTTTTCCAAAGCATCTACATTAAAATGGAAATGTATCTGCCAGCTTATTAGGTGCTGAGGATATTGCATTTTATTCTACAGAGTTCAGCAAGATGACTCACATAGCAAAACAAGAAGAAAAATGGATTGAAATGGAATAAAATTAAGTGCTATAAAAATCAACTGGTAAAAATGACATGTAATGAAAGATGTGTTCTTTCTCTAAAAATTATACCTTGAGATCAGAGATACATTGGTCTTTAACTTCTGATGGGAATTAAATTCAAGGTTAAAAAGCTGTTAATATCTTAACAGCAACAAACCTTCTGGCTATGATTACCACCCTAGTTAAACAACATTTTACTACATTGTGATCTATGAAACTACTTTTTTTCATTTTAATTTTGCAGTTAATAAACTGTAGAATGTTAGAGTTGAAATAGAATTTAGAAATGCGTAAGCCAACCACCTCATTTTGTAGATCAAGAAATGAAGGCTCATGGAATGTCTGTCTTGCCTTTTTCCTAGGGTGTAGCAAATTTAGAACTCTTTTACGTTTGCCCTGACAAAGGCTGCATTGTTTATGCTTTTGAAAAGTTCCTTTATATCTCTGAGTCAAAAAATTTAAATTTATTTCTATCATTTATACATATAATATATACGTAGATATGTTATCTTTCCCTTTAATGCTAATGGAATATCTCGGAAAAGAAAAAGTCTCTTAAACTATCTTGGAATTTCTGAAAAAGATATTTCATAAACCTTCAGCCTTTCAGCCTTTTAAAAGATGTTGAACAGAAGTGTATGATTAAAATAATGTAGTTCTGTTTATACCAACCTCAAGACTATCAGTCGTTCACAAACTGTTTTTAAGACAAAAACTAAAATTAAACAAGGGCTTCTTGATTTCATTTTCAGAAGCCATAGTTTAAAGAGGAAAATTAACTGCTTAATATCATCAACTTAACCTCTGATACATCCTTTTAGCAAACTCTGTCTTAGTGAAGATAAACCAAGCTTAAAGGCTCAATTATACTCATCCAATTTGAGGTATCAGAATTTGAAAATGAAGATTTAAGACTTTAGACAGAAAAGAAATAATGACATTAACGGTGAATTGCTCTCCCTTGTAGTGAAGCAACATGGCAGTAGCAAACATTCAACCATTTTGTCTCTTTGCTGAAACTTGAATAGAACAGTTAAGTCATTTGATAACTTGTCACTTAGTTAAGTGATAAGAGGAATTACAAGATCATAAAAATCATCAGAAAATTGTTTAGGCCACATAACCTATTTTACTTTCAAAATGCATGAACTGATAATGCAGTCTTTGGATTACTCTCCAGGAAATTTAGCTCAATATATACATTACAGGTGTTAAGTTCAATAAAGATCAGACCTGTATCTATTTCAAATCTCTGGCATAGTTAAATGCTTTCTAAATATGCCACCTGAAACTGTTTAGAGGTATAAAGTAATCAGAATTATCTGAAGAGTTTCCCAAAGGAGAAGTCAATTGCAAAAGACTGAACTCAGTGTGATGGAAGACAGATCAGCATTCACAAGAAGCAGTCCTTTCCCTGGTGATGTTAGCACTTCTCACCAAAGTCTTAATATGGACTGCCCCGGGTCTTTACTTAAAACTCCAAAAGTGGTTATGACAAGAAAAAGGCAGGAAAAGTCACAAAATAACAAATTGGATTCCTTTTCACGGTTGTAATAACAAATTTACTCTCTATTCCTTTGCAATCTCCCTCACTGTATCTGACCAATTTTTTCCACCTCAGGTTACAGGCTTTTCTCACAACTTGATGTTAAGCTAAATCATGTTAGCAGGACTGGGTTTAGAAAATAGTCTGAAGTTGTAAGTATGTTCCAAATAAAATATTTTGAAGATATTTAGGTTTTCATCTCTAAATCAAATCTGTCCACTAATGAGTCCACTTGGGCCATAAATTTGTAGTGCAATTACAGTTTTTGTTGTGCAACTCAAAGGACATATTTGATTGATATCATTTGGAGTGGCAGATTCATTTCAACTTCCACACACCTCCGATTGAGGTGGATTTCTGAAGTGATGGCAGGCATGCAGTGAATTTATCCCTCATGACCTCCACCATGCCATACATATGCTAGACATGTAAAATTATGCAGTGTTTTGCTAGCAATTACAATGGGTGCATTGTCTCCTTGCAAGTGATCTCTTGCTGAGATCATGAAAATACAAAGTTATTGTAAGTCATACCATAGCTACACTGTGTACAGATGTCTTGTCTTAAGGAATTTTAAACATAAAAGCTGTAGACACTGCTAAACAATGATGTTATCACTTGAGTTATGAAACAGATAGGGACTGTTATTACAGTCTCTATTTTATAGCTTAAGTGATCAAATTAAAGAAAGAAGGAACTCTATTCCAGGAGTTATGCATAAAGAATAATGGTATCTTGAATTTACAATATGCTGTAGGAATAAAAAAATCCACCTGACCAATATTCTTCTTATGGAAATGGTTTTGGTGGAATACAACTACTATATCAATACAGGTTATGATGTCTGGGGCCAACAGCTGTATGAATGATCAATCTCATTCTTAATTTGGTTCAGAAACAGTATGAAAAAGAGTGGAATGTGAAAGAGAACTGAAAAACACTAACATCTACAAATGAGAAGGAACTGATATTTTTTCATCAGAAAAACTACCTGGTATGTAAAGGAGCTTGTTGAATATATCAAATAAGGAAACGGTTGTAGCATTGAGGCTCCATCTCCCACTGTCAATATGAACTGACAATATGACCTATATTGAGACATTCAGTTCTTAGTTTTCTCATCTCTAAAATGGAACTATCAATACCTGCTTTAGGAGGCTCTTTTATAGAATAAATGAACGATGTAAGTGAAAGCCCCTAGCTTTGCACCACAATGTCTGGCATACAGTGAGCACTTGATAAGTGCTTACCAAAAAAAATGGCTAGAAATGCTTTAACATTGGGCTGAGACAGAAATTAGTTTCATTGGGTTTATTCATTTATCTACTACCTTCATCTTCCTCTTCTGAGAGACTAAGAGGGTCTTCCATAACTTGGTATTCTATAATAGCTAGAAGGAATCATATACCTCTAGTCAACTTAATGATCATAGCATATAGCCCCTGCTAAATCCTTACCACAACACCCTTTACCCTGATGTTTTGTGGTTCAATCAATAACTTTATTACTCAGTTAACAACATTTTAGAACAAAGGTTAGGTTCTTGGTGTGCAAGATCTGTATAAAGTTCCATAACAGCATCTATGTGTGTCCCTCAGTGCTATTTTCACATGCTAGTAATGACATCTGAAAAGTGAACAAATTAAGAATATTAAATTTGTAGATAAAAATAAAATTCTAAAACAAATGTATAATTTCAATATTGTAAACCATGACTAAAAAGGATGACCTTTTGACCACGTTCTTACAGATCCAATTCTATATCTGCTATTCTTATGTAAAAACATAGAATGTTTATGGAACTTCATCTATTTTATTTGATACCCATTTCTGTGATTCAGTTTTCTGTCCCTTTACCTTAATTTTAAACATATGTAAACTTCACACATATATTAATTTAGACACACATATATTAATTTAGAAACACAGAGGTTTCAGATTTGTTAATTCTATGAAATGTTCCCTAACTTTTAGCACTTAGAAAAGTACCAAAACATATCTCTATTGATAGAAATATGATATAATATAAATATCAATATAAATTTAGAAATGAATAAATGCAATTAGGTCATGGGACGGTTAACTGAACTACTTTTTAATTTTTAATTATTATGGGTACACAATAGTTATGTATCTTTATAGGGTACAGGTATAGATGTATGTACATGTATATATCTTTATAGGGTACAGGTATATAATGTGTATTAATCAAATCAAGGTAACTGGGGCATCCATCACTTCAAACCCTTTATTATTTCTTTGTGTTAGGAACATTCCAATTCCACTCTATTACTTATTTTAAAGTATACTCTAACATTATTGATTATAGTTACTTTGTTGTGCTATCAAATATTGTTCATTCTATCTAACTATATTTTTGTACCTATTAGCCATCCCCTTTTTATCCTCCCTTCCCCACTACCCTTCCCAGCCTCTGGCAACCATCATTCTACTGTCTCTCTCCAGGAGATCAATTGTTTCAATATTTAGCTACCACATATGAGTGAGAACATGTGAGGTTTGTCCTTCTGTGCTTGGCTTATTTTACTTAACATAATGAACTACTTTTTTGTTGTTATACTATAACCATTAAATGTCCACAACTATGGTTCTAAAGCAGTGACATGTTTGCTTGTCACAGATGGAGGTTGGGAGAGAACTGCTACTGGCATGTAGTGGGTGGAAGCCAGGGATGCTGCTAAGCATCTTACAAGGCACAGGACAGCCAGCCCCCTATAACAAATATTTACTGAGACCAAAATGCCAATAGTGCTGAAGCTAAGAAATCCTGGACTACCTGGAAATTTAATTACTTTATATCCTTCAGAAATCAAATTGATATGCTCTTTTGGAGCATTAATATTTTTTTCAGAATATTATGGGGGTACATGCACACTACCTGGGTAAAGGGCACATTTATAATTTTGACTCAAACTGTACAAAAGCAAATTATGTAACCAAAACATGTGGAGTATTAATCTTAAAGTGTGAACGATGCTATCTGATTGTAGGAGTGTAAAACAAATATAATATGTTAAATTCATACAGCTAGGTTACTTTTTGGAGTCTATATCATATGACTTTAAACATCTACACAAGTGACCGCTATTAGTCCTACCTCTGATAGGATCCCTGCAGCCCATTGATTCTGCCAGTGGATCTGCACTGCAGTCAGCAGAGAGAACTGGAACGTTTATGAGCAATGGGTGCTCTGTCAGAGCTGGTGCAATCTGCAAGTCAATCAGGCTTAACGGATCCAATAAACAAAAACACTACATCAATTATAAAATCTGCAGAATTACTCTCATGTTTTCATTGATTAATTCCTAGTCATTTACTCAACAGAAAGAATTTTGCTGCAAGAAATAAAATGTTTTAAGTGACATCCAGTACCCTACAAAGTGAGATGTCTAATTATAGCAACTCCTTTTCCTCCCTCCCTCCCTCTCTCTCTCTCACCAATATTAGCTGCAGAGACTACTAATTCCTTGCTAAAAGCAATATCTTTTTCTTTTTTAATTTTTAGATGTCAGTTTGCTTAGGAGAAAATATGTAAAAGAAAATAAAATTCTTAGGTAAGAGAAATTGGTTGAGGCATCAGTAATTTGGTTAATTTACTAAATGCACAATAATTACCTAGATTTGCCTTTGAATCACTTGTAATATTTGAGTTAGTTACTATTAAAGGAAGATTTTATCTCCCCAAATTAAAAATATCAATATCAATCTTTTCCACAATCTTTTTCAGGGTAAGCCTATTAAAACACAAATCTGGTATCTATCACTATCCCACCAAAATCATTCAAAGATTTTCCATAGCTTTTAAATTTTTCAGCTGAACTCACAAAGTACCTCATAATCTGGGTCTAAGCCTCCGGCCTTGTGTCTTCCCTTTGCTCATAACTACCCCTTAGCTTTTGTCACTCTCATTATATTAAACTGCTACCAGTTCCTGAAACATCTTGTATTTTTTTTCATGCTTCTTTGACTTGAAATACAATGATGCCTCAGTCTCAAATATGCTTTCTCTCTCTTTATCTGTCTAGTTTACTTGTTCTCCTTATCATTCAAATTACTACCCATGCATCACTGGAACTACTCAGGAAGATTTCCCTGCCTCCCTCTCCTCTGTTTCTATAGTACTCTGGGAATCTTCATCAAGGATCATACTCCACTGCTTTCTTGGATAATCTTCTCTGTCTCCTATGTGAGACTGGATTCTTCAAAGGTAAGAAGCTTCAACTGTGTACGCCCAGAGTCTCTGGCAATGCCTAACCGAGTGGACAATAAATGCTGGTGGCTGAATGAATGAATCAATGAATGGATGGATGACGGTACTTTCACAGATCTGGGTGTATGGCTTCCTTTCTCCACTTACAATGGTAACATTTTATTCCTTTTATGATCTAGTCATAATTATGTCACATATAAAATATTCTGTAGTCAAGCTGTCTACACACTGAAATCATCAAGGCTCAGCTTCAGGGTCTATTACAAAATAGCTGTTTAATAAATACTTGATGAATGAATAAATCAAGAAATAAATTCCCCCAAATTAAGTATAATTAATTTGATTAATCTAAAGATAGCAAAATCTGGATAAAGTTCACTAACAAAAGAAGTGAGTATGTACAACTTATTTCCTTCAAAGATTCAGAAAAAAATGCAGGAATCTATTTATCTATCTACCTGGGAGGCAGGAGGGAGAAAGAGAGGTAGCAAAATGTTAAAAATTGGCCAGATGGCATGTAGGTATTTATTATACTAGTATTGCAATTTTTGCTGGGTTTGAAATTTTTCAAAATAAAGTTTGGGGAGAAAATGATAGCAGATATAATGAATGTGGAAGTACTTAATGAAGGAACAACAGAGTGCTACGGGAGCCCCAAGGAGGGGAGCGGAGGAAGCTAATATAGGGAAGACTTCATAGGAAAAATGAGTCCTGAGATGGGTCTTAAAGGACAGATAGAGATAGGGACAGAAAGAAGAGAAGGGGATTCCAGGATGAGTAAATGACCTAAATGGCATAGGCAGGGAGGAATTTTTTTCATATTGGATTCCTTCAATTAAAAAAATTAAAATTTATACTAATATTATCAGATATAATTTTGGATGGGTGTAGAATTTTCAACTATCACTAATCTTAATCACCAGGGTTTGGGATATGAGTGTGGGCCTTTTGTTATGATTTATGTAACAGGGGAGCTGCCTTTGCTTCAAATAAATGCGAAAGATATATTGGGGGAGGGGAGAACAACAGGACCACTAATCGGATTACAAGTGTAGACCAAGACCTCTTCAAGACATGTTACGTACGGTAAAGATACAAAAAACGTGACTGGTCAAAGATACCAAAAATGCGGGGGGCAGGCGGGGGAAGATTAAACATTTGGAAATCTTCAAAATCACCATGGCCTTGGCCAAGGTACTTGCCTGCTGTGACAAAGCCAGAAGAATATACTGCAGACTTGACAAGCAGGTATCCTGGGAGAAGCTGAACAAAGAGGGAAAAGGCCAGTATTTTCAAGAGGTGATAAGATTATAATTGTCTAAATCTCTCTTGGGATTATGTTCTGTGTATTTTTCTGTTTTGAGTTTTATAGGGTGAGGCTGGTCAGAATGCAGATGAAGCCAAGGTAGCATGGTAAAACAGGGATGATTTTCTTAATGTCTGAACACTCATCTAGCTTTTTAAATCACTATGAATCACTGAGGAATTTTCCATTTGAATAGAAGGGACCTGCAGCTCCTACCCTCACATGTAGCAATCACATTCACTAATACCACTAGAGATATCTAGAGCCATCCCTTATCTTTCAGTAGGCTCCTCCCTCAAGTCCCAGAATGAAAATCTTGGCATTCTGTAATCCCAGCCTCTCCAGGGCTGTGCCAGAGCCAGCTCACACTGGCTGACAATAGCTGATTGTGGGCATCTCCTCTGAATTCCACATTCAGTGAGCTCACCTCGGTGGCTTGAAATCAGTGACAATGTTAGTATCTGCAACACAGAAATCAGCAAACCTGATAAATCAAGGTGCCTCCTCCTTACCCAGCAGAGAGCAGGCTGTTAAACATTTACCAGCATACCACCGGATGGATCCGTCCCATCTATAGACAGTCAGAAACAAACTAGCATCTCATGATAGATAATAACTGAAATTTTTGACTTGAATAATATTTTAAACAAAAATTATGTGAGAAATGGAGATAATATATTATTTTTTGAAATTTAGTTCAGTAATCTTCTGGTAAGCAAAGCAGACTGCATTTCTCTTTTAAATCAAATGCTTTCAACCTTACAATGTAATCTGTCCTGCCCAACGGACTAGGTCAAAATATATATAGTTCCTGCTAATGTCAGCGAAGAAGAAAGAAAAAGCCACTTGCTTATACATGTAGTTGAAGTCAAATGATAGAACAGGTGTACAAGCTTAAATTGTGTTATTCTGGGGATATAAGGTTTTAATCTCCAGGGGAATAATTAGTCATTGTTCATAAGTAGTAACTCTAGTTTTTGAACGAGTCAAACTGTTTTCCCTTCAAGGGAAATTAACCAAATATATTTGTTAATGTACTTTTAAGCAACTGGTATATTTCCATAATGTGTATTTAATTAGTTTAAAAACTAGATGATATATTTTGTAATTCAGAGATTAACTGATGTGGATCATCCAGTTCCTTTGGTGGTAAAGACAGCTATATTAGTGCTTTCTTAGGCAATCCATAATCAGAAAAGATGCAAAATATGTTTTATCAGTATGAATAAAAAGGAAAAATGAAAAAAAAATACTAGTACTTGGATATTTCAATTCATTCCCCTTAAGAGCAAAGGAAAATAGAACTATTTAAGAAGAAAACTAATAGAAATTAGACATTTAAAAGTGAATGAAAACACATATTTTTTTCAAAATTTTTTTGCCCTCTTTTCTACCCTTTATCCTAATGAGTCATTTAAATCCCCAAAGGTAATTTTCTATTCTACTTGTTCCCTCTTTAATCATTTATTCTGTGTTTTCTTTTGTTTTATTTTCTTTCACGAATCAAGAGTTATATAATTTTTAAGAAGCCACTGATTTAACATTACTATCACTATCCTCATCAATATATTTCTGTTTAAATATGAATAAATGAAAAGTATCTTTAATAAAATATATTAGTAATCCAAGATAATGACATATTTATAAGTAGTGAATAAACTTTTATATGACTTCAAAGCTTCTTAAATCACAATTTGTCTTTTAAGCCTAATAATTCTTCCTTTATATACATTTGACTCTTCACAGGAAGCTAGAAGCTATCCTCATTGATGCAGTTTATGAAATTTAGTATTCTACAATGTTTAAGTCAGGGCTTTTGGTAAAAAAAGAAAAAAGAAAAGAAATTTAGCATTCTAAAGTTTAAAAATCCTTTTTTTTTCTTAAATACAGCCTATAAGTACATTCATTCCTCAATATGTATACACACACACCCCTTTCTATCTTCATGTTGAGCTTCTCAAGTGCATTCTGCTCCATGGACCCCTCAGATGCTCACATTTCTCATTTCAATATGAATTCTCTTCCTTCCTCTCTCGCCATCCACATATTGATATGCTGATGACGGGTGCCATGAGCCACCTCATTTCTAACACATAGCTCTCTGCTTTGATCATATTATGTCATCTCATTGAAGTGTAGATTTATATCCCTAATCAGTAACATTGTTCTCTCATATGTCAGTTTGTAGCCAGTATCCTATGGGAGCAGTAACTTAAGGTAGCAAAAATCAGGTGGGAAAAAGAAAGACCCACCACCTGGGATTCAATTTCTCTGACACAGTTGTCTACATAACTTTTCTTTTGCTCCACTCCATTCCCCCAAAATACACACACACCTACCCTCAGAAGCCCAATTATCATATTACTGAAACAAAAGTAGTACTTAACCATTCCTTCCTACAGTCTCTGGCTCAGGTTCCTGCTCCTACAAGACTCCCTCAGGGATGGGAACTTAGTACCATGAAAGCATGAGAAAACTACCACCACTATTTATGTTTACATAACACATTATTATTTTCCATATACCTGACAATAGTCATTTGAAGTAATCAAGGCAGATGCTTCTACCTTATTTCAAAAGTAAGAAATCTGACTCTGAGATGTAAAATGTCTGGGCAAAGATCATATAATTAATGAGTAGCAATGGTCTTGACTACAATCATGGGCTTCTGAAAATTGAATCCAGCCTCCTTCCATGTGTCACTTATAAGAATTGTAGATAATATCACTAACCACAGCTACCATTCCTGAAGTTCTCTATGGGCTAAGCACTGTGCTGGGCTCTCTACAATCACATTCTACCAGCAGTCTGGAGAGATGGGCAAGGCATGTTTTGTAATTCAGGATTGCATGATCTCTGTTAGGAAAAGGAATAAAGTGAAGCCCAAAGTTCTCATCAATTGTAAATAGTGAATTGGGGGTTTATAATCAGGTCTGCTCATTCCCAGACTGCCTCCCTACCATAAGACCCACAACATTTGATTAATACCACAAGGGAAATGTATGACTTTGCATTAACATATACCTAGGGAACTATAAGAGCATATACACACTTGTACACATACAATACACACATACACACACACCCTGTAATAGAGAACAAAAGTAATTGTATTTTTATGATTTTAAAAAATAAAATCATTTCTACAACAAAGTTAAAGATGTGAAGATACAGTTACATTATTTTATTCCATATAATATCAATTTGCCAGGTGGTGTACACTTCAAGACATATGCCCTGTCAGAGGGCTCCATTTCTCCTCAATAAGATAGCATGAGCAGTTGAACTTCTTAGCCTTAAGAATTACAGAGAAAAGGGGTAGGGTGAGGAGGGAAATATATATACCTAAAATCAGGACATTTTTAAGGATGTACTTTGTCAGGTAAACCTGGATTACTAGGAAGCTTCCTCACTTATATAACATATTCCAGAACTCAGTTGTTTCTTACAGGGAACAAACACTGGTCAAGATATTTTATAAAGGGTCAATAGTCTTAATTCAAAACAGTTTAGTGCTATTGGCACATATATAAAAACTGTGAAGGGCATTAAGTCTAATAAGTCTCAGAAAAGAACAAAGTAGTAAGTTATTTAGGCAGTCTTCTTACTTCAAAAGTGTGTTGGGATATCTGTTTATTTTACTTTGAAACTATAAAAACTGCATCTGAGCATAAAAAATAAGTCACGGAGACTGAGTTTTTTTTCCTTAGCATACATTTTAATGAATCAGAAAATGGTTTCATAAAACTATAAAAAACTAAGGGTTGCCTCACGATTATCACCAACTCCTGCTGTTCTGCTGTGCTAGATTACTAAACACATAATTCAAATGAAAGCAAAAGGCTTTCTACTTTACACCATTCTGGAATTATTGCTTCTTCCCTTGAGAAACAAAAGTGTTGTGAAATTGAGGACAGAAGCAATTTTGTGTATCTTTTTTTAAAAAAGCATGCTCTTTTCTTCTCTGTGCTCTGGTGGGTTACAGGGCCATATTGACCCCTCCTATTATTGCTGTTTATTGATTCCCTTGACACAACAGGTATTGAACCAAAGGAACAAGCTCCACCCACCATGAGTAACTTGTCTTCTGAGAAGACTCAAGCCAACAAATGACAAAAATACATGATCTCTTGTACTCCTTCTCCCCTCTGTGATTTTGACTTATATCTATTAGAATACTGAAGTTGTGCTGAAAGCAGATTAAATAATTCATGGGGGGAAAAAAGCCACAGTGGATAATTTTTATAATTAATTTGTTTAGAAATGTTTACTCTTTAATAGCACAACAGGTAGAATACTGATATTCAGTACATTAATCTAAATTTTGGACTATATCTAATAACATGGTTTAGACTAGCAGCAACATATCTGATGCATACTAATTAAAAATTGCATTTTCCTAATTGGATGCTCATTTGACAATGAAAAAAAATACAGAAGAAATGGAGAATTCTATAATCTTAAAAAACTTAAGCATTTTTAAAGTCAAATAATGTACACTTAAATATTTTATCCTAAAACTAAAATGCAAATTTAATGTCAATATCCAGGATTATCAAATACATAGTATTAAACCAAAGTTTAATATATTTTGCTTTACTTTATTCACTCAAATTATATTCACCCTCCAATTTTTATTTGCCTTAAATTTTAAATACTTATGTCCTAATTGTATAATCCTTGGGACTTAAATTTGTAAAGCAAAATTAAACTGGACACAGGCACTGCTCCAGGTATTTGCATATGCTACCTCATTTAACCTTCATAACAACACTATAAGATAGATAATGTTATTGCCAAGTTCAATGAGGCAATATGAGGTTGAGCTGGTATGTGAACCACGGAAGCCTGGGTCTGGAGCCCCAGCATCAAACCATGATGCTACTTTGCCTCTCAGGTACTTGGGCAGAAATTGGGTCTCATTTGATTTTTTCACACCTTCATTTAATTGTTTGCTCATTCCTTCACTTAGTAAACACGTACTGAGCATGCAAAAAAGTGCCAATAAGGAGGAATAATGATGAATAACAGAATTTCTGCCTTTCAGTAGTGCCCAAGTCTTGTGAGGAGATTAGACTTTTGAAGAAATAATTACAATCCATGGAGAAAAATAACAGGTAAACATTTCTGTAGAAGCAAAGACTTGAGAGAATCATTTAAGCACTCTGAATCTCAATTTCCTCATCTATAAAACAGGCATACAACAAGTATTGACTTCTGAAAAGAAATAATTCTAAAACCATGATAAACATGTCAAATTAGTATTAAATTTTCTTACACAGCAACATGTGCCCTGTTTTATTCTGTAAAAAACAAAGGTTTAGGGAAAGATTTTTTTAATATGGTAAAATATATAAAATTAGAAATCACTGGAAATATAAAATTCTAATTTAGATATTTGCTTTATAGTTTAAAAAATGAAGAGACCCTGAATGTAGAATTTAGCTGTAAAAATCTTCAGTATTTTGCAGTCCTTTCATTAATCTGTATCATGCACTAACTCCAGTACATAATATCTTAATAGAAAATCACTCACTTCTCTGAAATGTAGTCATAAAAAACATGAAGAATTTAATCCATTTATCATTAAAGCCTCATACAGGGAAGACTGGCAAGAGACTATGAATAAAAGCTATTGTTCAGTCCTCAATCAGATGCCTGACTCTCGATTATAGTTTCATCAATAATTTTGTCTATTGTCTACATTTTTCTCCTTCAATGAATCTATACTGGGCCAGGCGTAGTGGCTGATGCCTATAATCCTAGCACTTTGGGAGGCTAAGGCACGGGGCAGCAGGGGTGAGAGGGCATCACTTGAGCCCAAGAGTTCGAGACCAGCCTAAACAATAGCAAGACCCCATCCCTATAAAAAATAAATAAAAATAAAAACTTTGCTGAGCGTGGTGGCATGCACCTGTATTCTCAGCTACTTGGGAGGCTGAGGCAGGAGGATCACTTGAGCAGTGGAGTTTGAGGTTGCAGTGAGCTATGATGATGCCACTGCACTCTAGCCTAGGCAACAGAGGGAGACCCTGTCTCAAAAACAAAAAAAAAATCTGTATCTTCGTAGCAACCAAATTACCTCCTCCGCTTAAATTGAGGGACTACATTCTAATTTTCTTTAAATGCTCCTAGTGCTCACCCTAAAGCAGGTAAAATTTATGCTCATATGCTCGTACTGATTTCTGTCATCTTTCCAATACTTCACCCATCTATGTTGCATACACCAGGTGCTCTTAACTCTAGGAGGGCTATGATGAGCAGGCTGCAAAAAATTTGTGAACCTCTGAATTTGCAAGCCAGATTTTGGAGTTACATGCTGATGTGCACTATGTTTTGTAACATCAGATTCTCAAAATGAGCCATAAGTGAAAAAAGATTAGGATCTATTGGGATAAACTCTTCTTCAGGAATAATATGCCTGAGATATAGCGAGGACTCAATAAACAGTTGTAGAATCAATGTTTTATACTTGAACTTACCCAGTGGCATCTACCTTATACCTTTATTCATCCCCTTATGTATCAAAAAAAAAAAAACAGGAATACAAAAAAGAAAACAAATCACATAGTGGCTGGTTCAATTTCTATGCACTGTTTCCTCTGCCTGACTGACTACTCCAAAAGGCTGGCTACGTTTCAGCCTCTGGTGCCATATAATTCTAGCCAAGGGACGTTAAGCATCAACGGTAGTTTGACTTCTTAAAAGAGATGATTAGAAGCCCATGTTTTTTCCCACCTCTCTCTGTCACAGCCTCAGCCACTTTGGAAGTTACATGTCAGCTACGGTAGACAGAGTAAGCTTAGATCCCCAAGCCACAGGATAAAGAGTGCACCACTGACTTTACAGGTGAGAAAAAGAAACCTTTCCTAGGAAAAGCCACCGAGCTTGGGGTGTTTTTTGTTAATGTATCGCATTTTACTCTAACACTCTCATATTTAAAAAAATGGTATTATACCTGACACACAGTTTAAATTTGTGCTTTAATTTACAAATAGTGTTTACTGTAAGCATTATGTCTATATTTTTGTAAAATATTCATCGTAAAGTAGACAAACAAGTTCATTTAATAATATATGACATAATTCAAGAAGTTTATGTCTATGAATAACAAATAAGGATAAAGCCTAGCTTAATGTCCAAAATCAAACAGCTATTTTTGCATGCACTCATTCAAGCAATACTAAGTGAGCAGTGACACAATGGTGTTAGCCACTTGCAGATGCAGAGCTAAGGGTCACAGTTCCTCCTGCATCCCAAAGGACTAGGGTCAGTAAATGATTACAGTAGAAACCAGTGCGAGGTGCCATGCGGACGTTTCCCACAGCATAGGGAATGGAAAAGCCAAGGGAGGCTCCCTGCATGAGCTGTCTCTGGTATTGATTCTAAAAGGATGCGTAGTCATTAAGAAAACAAGGGTGGGAAGGTTTTCATGAGAAGATGAAATTGTATGAAGGCAGCAATGTTAGGAAGATGTTTTTCTAAAAACTCCAGCAGGGCTGGAGAGGAGAGCCCACACTAAAGAGTGGTTCAAGGTGGCCCTACAGATGTAGGCCAGAGCAAAATTGTTTAAATTTGTAATTCCAATGTAGTTAAATGACATTGCTGTGCTTCCCTTCTAGAAAAAAATAAGATGTCCGTGCAACTGTACAATGGTCATCATAAATCAGTGTTTTTAGTGATTAGGAATATTAATAATCAAAAACATGAAAAAATGAATACATGCAAGCAGCCACTGCCATATTTTGCTTGTCCTAAGTGTATTGTCTCACCTATCTATTTTTCCTTCTCTACCTATTTTGAAGAGAAATAATACCCAGTATTTTCAGGAGTAGTAAAATCAAGTGGCTAACATTACAAACCTTATAACTTTACATAATTTTGGAATTAAAATAGCTATAATTTTTCACATTAAATAAAATATTGAGTCTAAAACCATAAAAATAGTAAACAGTTCATAATCTTTCCACATCCATGGAACTCTACTTTTTTAAAAAAAGATTAATGATCATTTATGTAAAAAGTAAACGAATTGGATTAGCAGGGATCAAGTATATACTTGGAGCAGTGCTAGACATTTATTATGTACTTTTATCTCCAAAGTATAATCTGAAAATACAGTAACAATAGCTAACATTTAATGAGGCTTTGTCATGTGCTAGACGCTGCATGCTTTATATGCTTCACCACATTTAAATCTCTCAAAAGTCACTTCTGGGAAGTATTTTAAGTAACCTAGTTTTACATGTGAGACAACTATAGTTTATAGTAGCTTGTATCTGATCACACAGCTAATGATTCCTAAAGCCAAAATTCAGTGCCAGAAGTCTAACATTTCAAGCGCACTACCTTAAAACCCCTCTTACAAGAGTTGAAACACAAAAATGAGCTTTTAAAATGTTATACCATGTGTGTACAAGTGGAAAAGTCAAGATTTGACAAATATATCCCAACTGGGAAATTACACTTTAAATAAAACTTGAACTTAAAACTTACAGGAGAAATAAATAGCAATCATAAAACAATTAGTAGCATACTACGTGTTTTCTAAATAAGATGTAAAGATATTTAGTTAGCTTTTGTTTAGAGTTATTTTTGCTATATAAGAATCAGAAAAATATAATTCTACTATTCTAATCAAGGGATTTGTGCCTACAGTGTGGATCAGGCAAAAGATAATGACAATCTAATCTTATTTGTTTTATATAAACAGAGGTATAAACCATAGCATTTAGCAACTATGTGCTTTGTGAATTTCTGTCTTTTCATAATTTTTTTCAGTCAAATGTTACTACTTATTACAATGAATTATGGTTAAAATTTTTATCTGGCTTTGGAAGTATACACTTCTGAACTCTAAGTTATGTTTTGTTATAACATTCTTAACCAGAAAAAGAAAAAAAAAAGTGTGATATCTATTAATAATAACCTGCCTCATTCATCTGAAATTGAGGATTTGTTTTGGAAACAGCTTTTCAAGTTTACCTAGGTAGCTAATTAGCTTTCAGCCTTGCGTATGACGGATAGGCAGGGCTGCAAAACCCTGCCCCTAATAGTACTGACTTTGGGCGTTACTGAAACACAGTAGAACACATGAACAGAAAGCATCTAAGCAATATATACTAGATAAAACATAATCCCTGCCCTTACAAAATTCAGCCAAGGTGGGACTATAAGGCAAGCAAAAATGTTAAACTAAAGGATTTAAAAAGCAATACATAAGGAGTATGAACCCAAGGCAGTGAACCACCTAGGCAACAAAGACGACGGGAAGGTAAGGGTGCTCACTGGCTAAACACTTTCTCCTTTACTTCTGTATCTCAGGAAGTGTTTGCTTCATCTTCCTTTGAATGCCAATCTCTCTAGGTCACTTTTTTGCCCCTTCCCAATTTCTCTGACATATAGTGCCATCCAGTATCCCTACCTTAATAATTCGTTATTCTTTCCCTCTCTACTGACCTTCCCTTAGTGGAAAAAACATGTTTCCATCACTGTTCTACAGTGGAATAACCTCCTCTGTTCTACAATAATCTTCTCTTCTGTGCTAAATTCTCCAGCTGACACCCACCTCTCTTCTTTTTATTACTGAATTTCTTTATAGATTTGTCTAAACTTGTTGAGTCCTCATGTATTATCTTCCAACTTACTTGTGACTCATGTTCTTGGAATCTGGCTTGCAATCTGGATTCTACCTCCTCCCTCCCAATTCTACTCAAACTGCTTTCAAAATTACTAGTGTCCTTTTAACTGCCAGAATCAGCGTCCTTTTTTCATTTCTTGTCCTCTCTGTAGCATTTGGCACCATTAACTACTTCCTTCCTGCATGTTTTCTCTTTTGCCTTTCTTGGTAATGCTTCATCCTCCTTTTCCTTCTGTTTATTAACCTCCTTATTCTCTGCCACTTTCTTTTCATTTTTCTCCTTTCTGATTGCTGGTTATAGAGAGACAAACTAAGGTTTGTCTTCAGAGCTCTACTGTACATTCTGTCTGGGTATTTTCTTCCTATAACACAGCACTATCAGTTCTATGTGAATGACTTTCAGATGTTTTTCTATAAATTCAACTCTTCCAAAACAAACCAGTTATATTTTCCATGCTTATTCTCCCCCCTCCCCCCAAAAAGGAGAAAACATCAATTCTAACACCTATATTTCTTATCTTAGCAAAGGGCAATGCTCCAGCCCTAATCATCCAAACTATAAATCTGAAGGTCATTTTCTGCTACGCTTTCTACCTACACGTAGAGAAATGAATGATAAAACAGTAGCATAATGCAAAACATTTACTGTGCCCATTTTTTAAGTATAATTTTTTTAAAGTATCACCTCAATTTTCCTGAAATATCTTTGAGTGGGCTATGTGATTTTATTGTTCAAGATGGACTACTATGAAAAATAAGAACTAAATAAATTTCCCATTATTAGGATGACTAATAGTTTAGTCAGAAATGATATCCAGCTTTTCTAGTTCAGTGATTTCCTCTAGGCTTTGTAGGAAGAGTAAAAACTTTCTACTGTGAAGCTCAGATAAAATCATAAGCTGGTGTTTTGATAAGTCATTGAATTAATAGTCCAAGTTCCCATTCTCTTTCTTTTTTTTTTTTTCCATTTTTAAAAATGCCATGGCTATGTTACATCCAGCTATTCATTTAAAAATAAGAAGTAAATGTTAGCTGTTTTATTCACTACATAAAGCCACTGATGTTTGCATTTTTCTTCAATGTTGTTTATGTACTTTCTCATATGATGAAACAAGACACTAGGTAACAAGTCAAAAACTAGTTCCATAAATCAGTACTAAGATAAATAAATGCAATAGCTAGAAATAATTACATGGTAACCCCTGAAGAATTGTTATTAAAATACTTGAAATGTCTATAACCTGACTTTATATACATACTCTATTAAGCACATGGGATACATTCCTAGGGAATGAGCCCCAGAAGACAGCATAATAGCCAGTGCTTAGGCTAAACGTGATTTTGATTCAACAAAGGCTTTTCCTTTCTCTTCAAATTGCCACCTCTGTTTACTTCTGCAACCATGCTTTCTGTTCTCAGGTTGTAGTAAGGTTTATTATGCTTTCCATAATGTCCTAAGACCTCCAACAAACCCTAATCTCATAATGATATTTAACTTGTTTCCTCAACCTTTTCCTCAAGCAGTTAAAAACCCGCAATGATAGTGTCAAGTCCAATAGTTTTTTTCTACACCAAAGATACCCAGTACACTTTGGGTCTTTCTGCCATTGCTACTGCTGGTTAAATGTTAAAAATATGTAGTGTTTGGTGTTTCTTTAATAACAATTACCATCAAAACCAATGAAAATGGGAATAGAAAAAGTAAGTTTCTTCTAAACCACTGTAATTTTCTTAATCCACTTCCACTTATTTTGTTTAGGATGCGATTACATGGACCAAGGCTTATTTTTAGAATAGTACTATTAATAATTGCCCTTTTGCTTACGATTTATGTTTTCTCATCTCCTGATTCTCACAAGCTCTATAAATATAGGGTAATTAAACTGATATAAATATCTTATAACCAAAAAATTTCTGATACTACTGTAACAACTGCCTATTACCACAAGCAAAAATGAGGAGTTTTACCCAAGTTCTTTCAATTAATTCATTGTAGTACTTTAAAGTATTGTTTCCTAAAAATAAGAATCAGGAAGAAGAAAGTGGTACCTACTAAGTTTATCCATTTATCAATATTTGTTCACTAACTCACTCATTGATTTTCACTAACACACACTCATTTATTCAGCACACATTGGCTTATCCAGCTGTCTTAGGAAATAAAAATTTTTTGTCAATATAGCAAATTCTATATTCTCTAGTGTTTGTTCAAAATATATTTTCTCCATAAGGGGCAGATCATTCTTTGTTTCCTGTATCCTCCCTTTCCTCCCATTACATTCACCTTCTCTCTTAGAAAGTATGTGTGAAACTCTCTTGGGCAACAGGAATCAGTCTCAAAATTGTAGGTGAAATATTAAATATCATCTTAATTTTTAAAATCTATGACTTATCCTGAAGGAAAAAAGAGTCGGTACTCTTTCTCCTACCCTGCTATTCTTCTAACTTGATTAAAATTTATATTACCAATTATACTTATAAAAACAATTACACTTTCAATTTTAATGGTCATGAGAGCAACACACAACAGAGGGATTCATGACCAGAATTCAGGAAAAGATTGATTTTTCACAGTATCCCATTAAATTTGCATTTATATTCCTTTTTGGATAAACGTACTTCACAAAGAAGAAAAATGGTTTACCAAAAGTGCTGTCCTGTGCATTATCTTTATTAGATTCTTCCAGCCCAGGGAGGCAAGATGGTGGGTGTGCTCCAGGGAAAACATGACACACACAAGGTAATATGGTGATTAAACGGGGATTTGTCACAGGAAACCAATAACTGACTCCCAGTCCAGTGCTTTGTCCACTGTCTCCTTACATGATTTTTAGTCTTTGTCGTAAAGCTCCTGACTTCCATAAAAAATGTGAAATACATTAAAAGTCTTAAGTGGAAACTGACCTGACTTTATAAGGGTTGGCACATTTGAGCTAGAGGCAGAAAATGGCCTATCTGAAGACTTAAGAAACATGAAACCTAAGTTTAAAATATCTTTAAAATGGAATATTAAAACTTAAAAATAATTAAAAGGATAATTTTAACTCAATTTGAGGTTCTGTAATAATATTTTTTAAAAAAGTGTCAATTAGTGCTTTCAAAATAATCTGATTTTTAAATGTTACTTTTCAGCCCATGTAAAATATTTTAAAATAATTTTGGTTTATATAATGAACCTAAAGCAAACTTTCATGAGTTGAGATTTCCTTTGTAAAAGGATCTCCTTCCATGTAGCAGTCTTAATATAGTAGTTAGGTACTCCTTTGTTATATGACTTTACTAAATGTTTGCAAATATATCAGCAAAATTATAATTACATAAAAAAGCATGAGCTCAATCTCTCAATCCCAGACTAAAAATACAACATAGATTACTTATTTTCTTAAACTACAGTGATTTTAAACAAAATTTGGTGTAGAGCCTAGGACCACTTCACCAAACCCCTTGAGGTAATTGGGACATGAGAGCTTTCCAACCCAGGGTCAGAAATCACAGAAATAGCCTCCAAAGTTTGCTGTTTCAATGGGTTTTAAAAATTTTTATTTTATTGTTTTTGATTGAAGAAGCTCTGTACTTTCCTCTTGGGCAATGAGCAACCTTTACTTTTTGCTGTAGATGAAAATGGTGGCTTCAAATAGCCTGGGCAAATTTCTAAAACAACTGCAGGACCATATTTTGCTAACCTCAAAATAGTTACACAAGGCCTAAATAAATAATTTAAATTGGAATTGAGTTATTCCAGGAAAAAAATATGTAGTTATCTTATTCTAGTCAGCCTGATAGTCATCAGGTTTATCCTAAAAAATAGCAGCTCTTGTGTTAATCATTAAATAATGACTCATTTTGTGAAAGATACAAATATTTAAGGAATATAAAGAAACAATGGTTTAAATAGGTATTGGCAGAAATTTCTGACTATATGACATTGAGATACAGAACTGATCTTGGGTAGATACAACTGAGGATGGTTCCCCAAGTTTTCCAAAGGGGTGCTACTGCAAACACCCACTGTTCAAGGACATAACTTCACATTATTTTTGTCTTAAGCTTAGTTCCCTCCCTCCATTCATCCATAAGCTTTTATAAGTTTTGGACCCCATCCTACCACATGAATTTGGCCCATGGCATTTTACTTCTTGACTAGAAAAAATTCCCACTGACTAACAGTTTTACCTTTCCCTAAGACTGTCAGTTTCCATCAGCCCTACCTCATAAAACAGGAAGCTAAATAACCACTTCTGTTGGAAATATGGCATAAAACAAAAAGAATAGCAAAAAATTGTAACAGCTTATTGAATATCTAGTGTATACCAGGCACTGTTCTAAGTGGTTTAAATTTATTAATTTATTTAATTCTTAAAACAGTCCTATGGTTCTATTTTTAAACGCATTATAAAGATTAGAAATCTGGAGCACAGAGAAGTCAAATAACTTACCCAAGATAATACAACCAGTAAATAGTAGAGCTGGGGTTTGAGTCCATCTTACCCAGCTTCAGAGCCGATGTTATTAACCCCAAAGCTAACCTTTTGTACATCTGCAATTCTACTCAGAAATGGTGTGAGAGTTAGTAGTTTCTGCAAATTCTGTTTAGTGTATTATAAATGTTTTGTACACAGAGCAATATAACTATGTGACTGTCCTAGATAAAAGTAGTATTTTAAAAGATTTGTTTGGCTTGCTCCATATTCAATTTTTTTAACTGCAATATTCTTTTAAAAAATTCATACACCAAATGCTAACTGCCATATAGGAAATCAAAAGTGATGACGATTACCAAACACCACTCACTTTATTTATAACATTTTCTCTCTTAGCATTGACACTTTTATTTCTGATGACAAAATCCTCCTCAGGGAGAGATCTTACTGATTTTATTTGTACCACTCCATCTTACATTTTTAAAAGGGTAAAATAAAACATTAAATTGCCAAGAACATATCCAGGATAAGGGTTGGGAGGAGAAAAGTTAGTACTCAAGTATCTAAGTTATTTCACCTGTAAAGGATTTTATGATGAGTTTTACTTTTGTTAGTTAATACATACTGCTTCAATAATATCCCAAAATTACTACCTAATTCAAACTCCCAGGATGAACTGCCAAAATAAACTGAAGGCAGGTACTAGGAAATAAGAAACATAAAAAAAAGGTACTTCCAGGGTAAGTGAAGTAAAACAATGTTTCCATGCCCAAACTGTATGCCAGACCCAGATGTAATTCAGGCATGCATATCCATGAAAGCAAAAGATTAAAGAGAATTATAGGGAGTTAATATCATGTAATTCCTGTTCTAGTGTAATTTTTACAGTAATAGCAAAAGTGTGCGTGTCTCTGTGTGCCTTTCCATCTGTGTGCATTTTTGTGTGTCCAGAGAGAGCAGGAGGAGAGGGAGAGAGCAGGAGAGGTAAGTTTACAGGCACATTTTAAAATAATAAAAGCAAAGATGGACTCTACTTAGTTGTCAGTGATAATTTCTTCTTTTCAGACTCAACCTTTTGTTCACCTTCACACTTTGAATACAAAGTGCTAATGTGTCTGGCTTAAATATGCCATGCCAAATCACTGGAATATCTGTTAGGACTACATAAAATCACCTTGTGGCAACCACTAAACTATGCTATTTCTCCCTGTAGTATACATACCATACTGATTTATTCATCATAAAAGGTATGGTTAGAGTGGAGAGGTAGTGTTATAGTCCAAAAAGAGCATTTTGTTTTGTCGTTCCTTTTGTTCTGCCAACAAAAACTGATTTAACGCTAAGCCTACTTTTCTTTGTTCTTTTTAGCATGTTTTTAATATAGATTTTGATTGAAAAATGCTTTCACCTTACTATTTCTGGGGAAATACTTCAAAAGAGTAGTAAAATTTACACTAAAAAACAAACCTCAAAGTTATACCAATCATCCCCCACAAATGATTCCGCTTTCAGACTTCTTTGACTTTCCACGTCACCCATGCAACATTCTTCACTTTATTTTCATACATTATAAATTACAATTTTATAATATCATAAATTTAAAACCATATTTTTATAACTTCTTTATATGAGGGTATATAACAAAGACATTTAAATACACATTTTTGTTCAAGTCTCTGGCATCAAAATTGAGTTTCTAGTGACAGAAATATTATTTTTCACTGTGCAAAAAAACTATCTTTCAATTCTTTAAAAATGTCATCTGCTTACAAAATTTTACAAACAACTTAGAATAAAGACTCTTATAAAGATTTCTATAGTCACTGAACAGGCTACATTGACAGTTTTAGCTCCTCCAAGTTCCTAAACCAGTCATTACAAAAATTATGTATACTCAGCTCCATGGCATCCCTCCTAGATTTGCCATAATTGGTCCCTCTGTCCCTGAGGGAGACCCCAGGGCATCCTATACTTCCTACACTGAAGCCTTGCTTTCCAATCGCTTTGGAGGCATGAGATCCTTAGAGCAATTCTTCTGCCCCATTTCTGAATCTTATTCTCCTTTATTTAATGTCGTCAAACATTTAATGTTGTCAAACATGCATTGAGTGTCCACTATTTTCCAGACACTGTGCTGGGATTGCAAATAAATATATACACATCCCCAGCTTCACAGAGTTCCAAATCCAGTAAGGGAGGCCAGACACTTAAGCACCAAGAAGTCCCCACCGTGACTAGCATTCAAGGCTAAACCCTGACATTCAACTCAGTCCAGGTAACTCTCTCATCTTAAGTCCCAATTGCTGGTTTGGGTTCTGGTTCAAAAAAGAAAGAACACAAGATTGATAACCCTACCATTGGCTTAACCAGGATCATTCCTATCATCTGGTGACCCCAATGGCAGTCAGTGACATCAGCCAAGATTGAGAGAAGTTTCCCCACCTCTTCAATGGTATTTAACACAACCACCCCATATTTAGGTCAGTTCTGATCTTTGATGCCTTTTTTCTCTTTCTCTAATGGCCTGTCCCAGAGCTTAAATAGTTTTCATAGGGAAAGCACATATAGATTCTTGGAAAATGGAAGATCATGTAATCACTAAGATCTTATCCATCTCTAAAACTCTATAGGTTTATGCTTTTCACTAAACATGCGTTTCAAGTTTGTATTTTTTAAAGAAATATTTATATCTCTGTCAACATTAATAAAAGCCACGATTTAACGGAACTCTTTATTTGTAGTTACATCATTTGATGTCCACGATAATGCAATACAATAGATACTATTATTAGCTTAATAGATAAACTTAGAGGGGTTAAGTAACTTGCCTAATGTCACATAGCTAGTAAGTGATTAAGGTGGAATTCCAATCCTGGAAGCCTCCCTTCAAGAGTTTGCCCTAAACCATGAAACTATGCTACTTCTCCCTTCAGCATACTTGTCATCCTTATTTATTCCACATAAAAGATTTGGTTAGAGTTAAAACATAGTGTTACAGTCGAGAAAGAGCAAGCATTTTTGCTTTCTAGTTCCTGTTATTGTATGTGGGAAATGTGTGTGTATGTGTTCTAGTTTTGTTTAGTTTTCCAGTCAGACGCAGGCCTGAATTCTGACTCAATCACTTTCTAGTTTGTCTGACCTTGGGAAAATTACATAATAACATCAACAATTTACTGGCTATTTTCTATATGCTAGCTATTGTGCTGAGTGCTTGGCATGTACTGTCTCATTAAATTAAATTAAATCTTCATAAAAACTCTCACAAGGAGATAATATTTTTAATATTTTAGAGAGAATGGGACTATGGCTGAGAGAAGGTAAGTAACCTTTCCAAGGTCAAACAGCCAGCAAGTGAATGGCAGCCCAAAACTGAGTTGGGAGGGTGTTTAGACAGAAGCCCTTTGAAGGCACAATGCTATGAAAAGGTTAGGACTGAATTTGGGAACTAGGGCTCACTTCCAGGGATTACAACTAATAAGGACTTCTGAGGATGGACTCTGCAGCCATGCTTCCTGGGTTTGAATCCTTGTGTTCAGCAGTGAGACCTTGAGCAGGTTATTCGAGTTCTCTTGGTATCAGTCTCCTCATTTATAAAGGTAAAATAGTAACACTAACTACCTCAAGGTGTTTTTCTGAAGAATAAATAAGATAGTGATTGTAATGGGACTATGGGTAGTAGGTAATCAGTAAATTATTATAATTCACTAAAAATATTATTTTAATTTTGAATAATTTTGATTCAGCAAGCTTTTATTTCCACATAAAAAATGAATATATTTTGTTTTTGAAGGGCCAAACTCCCCTAAAGTATTAAAAATGTTAGTATCTGTCCTCACCCCTATATCTGTCCTCCCTTTTAGATGTTCTGACCAAGTTCAGATCTGTTCTTTTATTTCTTTTCTACATGGCTATGCCTAATGAGGCTGGGAAATTTTGATTTATTTATCACCACAAAGGAAATATATCATAAAAGGCTTACATTTGACATTTCCCAATATCTACTGTAAATATTCTGCTCATAGTCCCCTGGTATGAACAGCTCTTATGCTCTTCAAGAAGAGAACAGAATAGAAGAGAGGAAACAACGGGAATGGCAAAGTATGAGTTTATGAGTTGAGTGATGGCAGAAGAGAGGAAACAATGGGAATGGCAAAGTATGAGTTTATGAATTGAGTGATGGCAGTAATCTTAGGAATTACCATGACTGGGATTGAGACCTTATTTTAAGAATTAGCACTCACTTCTAAGACTTTCAGTGAATAAGTATGTCATATTCTTTCTGAAATAAGTGTTATAAAGTCCCACTCCAAAAGTACTTAAACTGTATTTCAAATTTAACTTCCTAAAAAGAGAATTCAGAGTTTACATATTATATTAGTTTCATTTCTTGACCCAAGGGATTATAAGAGTTCTAGAGAAATACAAAAGGAAAAATATACTCTATAGGCAACCTTACAAAAAATGCTAAATACTAGTTTGAGTCTGTGCTATACATTTTTAAAAATTGTAAACTCATTATAAATGTTAAGAATAAAAGCATTAAAATTTCACTTTTCTGTTTTTACATATGAAATTGATTACCCACTTTAATGTACTATAAAGACTTCAAAACATTCCATTTAGTTATACTTTGAGGTCTAGAGGGAATAAACTTAAATACTCTCAACCATAATAAAATACTTTGTTGAACATCATTTAGTTTTTAAAAATAAGCATCTTATATCTTGTTTACCCTCATCAACCAGCCCAGACCTTTGGGAAAGTGATTGGATGCAGGTCTGGTGTAGTCTCCTGTCTGGACAGAGTGAGAAGAGAATAAGGCAGGAGGACACTGAACCACTAGTGCCATTACATTGGTTTGGCTTTGGCTACACAGCACTGGTTGCTTTTGGTGGGATCACTGGCTGTGCAAAAGCAAGTAGTGCCCCATCCCTGGCTGCTGGGCTCTTCTTCCGTGGATTAGCAGGCCTGGGTGCTTAGCAGCAGTCACAGGATCCAAGGAACATTTGAGTTTTCCTATCTACATCTGGGAGCTTGGCAGGCATTATGGGAATAAGATTCTACCACTCTGAAAATTTATGCCTGTGGATTTAATTACAGGTGCCTGTTTATTTGTAGTTGCCAAATGTGGAATTATGTATGTTGACTAGACCCCATCGCTTGTAGTCATGTCTCAGTTTGGACTCGAGAAGAATTAAAAATCTCCAAACTTTTACTATTTTTAATGTATAAGAGAAATAAGTCCAGCATTTTCACATTACCATTACAACTCTACAGAGGTAGCACGTATATAACAAAAGAGATTATTAGATTATCCTCATACAGTTCGTTCAATTCTTATACACTGATGTTATCTCTTCTTTTTGTATCTATAGGTAAAATTTCAAGCGTTAAAATATTAGCTGTCAACATTAGGGGCCCTGAATCTTCATGCACTACTCAGAGGAAGAGTATGAAAAAACATCTCTTATGAGATTTAGGATATCTGTTCTTTTGCTCATCTTAGAGCACAGATCTACTTTGTATTTGTTAAATGAAATATCAATGAGAATAAAATTTACTATAAATAGAAAAGCATCCTTAAAAAACTCTATCAAAAATATGTATCTTTCATTTTATACAGCTATTAATAAATATTTTTATTTTTCATTTTTAAAAATTAAGTTGCATTTTTGTCTATTGAAATTAAAAGGTTTCATTGTGGCATTAAGCTAACAGCCTTTATTCCAATTATAGGGAGTCAATTAAGGGATTAAGTTCATATTGAAAATAAAAGAAATGCTTGAAAAAAGAAGACATTAACTGATAGCAGGGCCAATAATGATCTCATATTAGAAGAGCTTAATATCGCCTCACAGATGAATGCCTGTGAGTGAAGGCAAGGTAAAAATAAATAAATAAATAAAGGCTTATAAATAAGTAGCAGCTACCACAAAAGGTATAACACTGAAGAGAAGATTTGAGTTGTTCACCTGATGCTGTTGATCTCTCTACCCCACCCCTCATACGCACACTCAACCACCACCACCCCACATATATCCTTCACCCAGGTAATTTAAACCCACATGGAACGAATTTTTTCCCAAAAAGTTGGATACAAATAGAGGCACGTAAAAATACGTAAGGGCAAGGGGAATAAGCCCCTTTAAAAAACTGAAAACAAAGCCCTAAAAGGAAAGAGACCACTACATTTAGAATGCTCAACAGTAACTTTTGACAAAGGACAAAATAATCCATCCTACCACTACCAAGATCTGGGCTGTTCTTCTAATTCTTTTTGAATTAATTGTGGATTTGGGAATTTGAGTTTAAAGAATTTAAGGACATGTTCATTTAATGTTTTTGGTTTTAAATATTAATACGGAGGTAAATAAAACACAGGCATTCGGTAAAATAAATAATTCTATTTCATTTTTTACCATTTTAATTCTCAACAGGATTTCTCCTACTAGATATACAATGCAGATTGTAAAAAGAAAAAAGAGCTTCAAGGGTTCCAATTCAAAGAACAGAATAAAATATTAAAAAATCAATTCAATGTTAAGTTTGATATAAATAATAAAGAATAGAAATGTGAGTATCACACAAAATTCCTAAAAGAAGTGTTTTTAATGAGTAATTCCCTAATCTAAGACTCAGATTTTGGTTCTATCTTCAAACAGAGTTCCCCAAGGACACTCTAACTACTGGTTTGCATTAAATCTATGGCTATAGGATTTTTTTTTAGCTTCTAGAACTGCTTCCTAGAGAAATCAGAATCTTACCTTTACATATCTTCTGGAGAGGTTTCTTGGTGCTTTGAAAGCTCCTGAGGTCTATGTCAAACAGCCATTCTCTTCCTCCCAGGGCCTTAGGGGCTTGGAGAAATCCCAACACCTGCTGCTACCACTGAGTGTCGAAGCTAGGAAAGTTTCGGGGTTTTGACAGCAGGATCACTGAGCCATAGCCAAAGCTTGGGAAGCTTTAACAATTGAAAGCAAGTGTAGAGGGCAACATGGTACCCAGCACGGGGCTCAATTGTAGCAGCAGAGGGAGGAATATTCCCCGCCCTCACAAGGGTTTAGAGGCAGCCATCACAGAACCCAAGATTCTGTCAATGGACAAGGCTGAGGGAGCAAAAACATGGCCACATAGCATAAAACCCTGGGAGAAGGGGAACAACTAGCACAGAGCTCAGGTAGCGCTTGAAAAGAATCACCAAAATCCCCCGCCAGAACACAAGAAGCAATGGAGAAATGCAACAAAATACATGGAAATAGGCCATTCTAGCATCCCATGAGAAAGCCAAAAACACGGATGAGGAGGGGTATGGAGATCTAGTTCTAGAAAGAAAAGTAAGGAACACATATTATAGTAAGCCTACTACATTTGAGGTTAAAAATCAAACAAGTGACATAAAGTTACTAAATCTTGTCTTTACAACCTTTACATCCAAGAAATTTACAGATATAAATAATCACAGGGTGCTGATTCACAAGGCAACAGAGATTAAAAGGCAAAGTTGTTAGGAAATAGAGGAGAAAATGGAAAGATGGAGAGAAGGTTAAACTCAACTGATTTTTAAATTGAGAAATAATTAAATTGTTTTAATAAGTACAACACATTTTATCAAATTCTTTACTTTCTGTTATGATTAGATGATGGAGACTGAAGGAATTCAATGAGATAAGAGAAGGAGAATATGAAGAAAAAGAGACAAGTGGACAAGGAGTACACAGAGATGAGAAGAACAAAAGATGAAAGAAAGAAAGGGAAAAAGAAAAGAGGAGTAAGAAAAGAAAATGTAATTAACTTAGTTTTGATGCTTTGTCAGATAAACTACTCACTAACAGTCTCCTGAATCTGTACTTCAAAATGGTATATTTTCCATGGAGACGCTAATATCTTGTTAACCTCTATTCACAGCTCTTCAACTGCTCACAAGCCTTCAGGAACTCATCTTGAGGAGCCCACTGAATATTAAATGTGAAACAGTGACAAGAGACAAACCCTAAGACAATTTTGCTTTGATCAGCTGGATAAAATCAAGTTAGAGACTCAGTATAAACTCTGACAGGACTTTAATAATCCTTAACATGTATCAAATGAAAATGATCAGGATCATTTAGGAACTCTCACTTTTTCAATACTAGAAATAAATTAACCATGCATAGTATTAACATTTCATACTTGTTTTAGAACTAGTTTTAGAATCCTATTGCCCAACAGCAGTTATGAGTGTAATTTTTGACTTTGAGTATCACTTGTATTTTTTTCTATTCTAAGGTAACCAAAATAGTAATAATATTCTATTTTACCTGGTGTCAAATAGCTCAAATAACCTTGTGTTGGGAAAAATTGATTCCTCCTCACCCATCTACAAAATATATACTGTTAATAACACATGTAATAAAAGCTGCTCTTGCTTAGGCAAAGCTCACTTATGTCTGATGGTCCCTAAGAGTCAGACATTGTTATAAAATGAAATAACCCCTGCCCTACAACATAGTGAGTACTGCCTAAGCAGACAGCATTTTAAATTAGAAAGAATTGGAATTGTATAAGGGCAGAGGATGAGGAATCTGAATTTCTCTTTAAAAATACTTTTTCATCATATAGGCAGTGTCTAAGTTTAGATGTTGGCTTGAACTAAAACTTAATTTTTAAAAATATAATCATGTCAGTGCGACAGGTTTGGACATAGAAAGACTGAGTGAGCCCCTATGGCAGAAATCAAATGGAATCTGACCTTTTTAAGGTAATAATTTTATTTTAAATAAAAAAATCAATTCCAATTTGTACTTCTGCACCTGTGTTCTCAATTTCACTCATGAAAACTATTTTTAACAATCTAAATAACAAAACTGAAACAAATTTTTAAAATGTGGAAGAGAAGACAAGGAAGTAAATAAACGCTGACAATCTGAAATGGCAGAAATTCATTCATTTGTAAAGCTTTTTAGATAATATTCTTGAATAAAAATCATATTGTTACTAAAGTATCTTACATAAGATCAGATCATCTAAACAAAGGTTGTTCAAACTTGCTTATTAAGCATCACAAGGGGAGAAATTTTTGAGAAATGTGCTCACAATTATATCCCTAGCACCTAGTTTGCCTAGCAATATAGTAGGTGCTCAATAAATACTTATTGGTGCTCAATAAATACTTATTGGGTGGTGGTGCCCCATGTGAAAAGGCATTCTTCAAAAAGTGTGTGTGTGGCGGGGCTGGTGTTGAGAGGGCTGGTCAAATAAATTTGTTAGAAGTTAAAATAAAGTTAAACAAGTCTCTTCCTGCATGACTTGTCAGAACGTTTATCATGCCACTGTAAGTTCCCAAACATGAGTGTTACAGTTTAATGAAAGATGTAGGTAAACTATTAAGTGGCACATATTTGTGTTTGATATAAATCATAAAAGGGAAATTTTATATATATATATGAGATCTCTATTCTAAGTATTCATTTTACCAATGAAGGAAACTACTTTGTATAGGCTCAAATATGTACGTATTAGCAGTTAAGTCTCCTTACTGCTAATGCCAGATATATCCTGTGCAACTATCTAATATAACCAATATTTTACTAATTTGTTTACATAATTATTGTGAACTGAAAAGAACATTCCTGGCAAGAATCAAACATATAAAAGAATTTAACTTAAAATCTATAATCTACTGTTGTGGAAAAAGGCACTTATTTAGAATTGAAAGGAGGAATAACTGCTTTCCTGCACTAGAAAGTCATTTTTTTAAAATCATTGTGGACAAGTAAAAAACAAGAGTACAGATTAAATGGTGACCAAGAAATTATATGGAAAACTATGGTCCATCAGGGTTAGTATCTTCAAATAGTGGAGCTGTGAGTAAATGTGAACTTTATTTACGGAACATATACAGGATCACAGATCCAGTCACTACTATGAAAACCAGGATTCATCTCTAAAACAAAGTGTCTAATGCACAGAATATCAGAGGCCATTTCCCTATGGATGCCATCTCAGTCCTTGAGAGAGCAGCCCTACCCAAATTATATCTTAGTAAACTGGCTCCCCATTCGCCTTATTCACTCACCAGCATCCATTAGCCAACTCCACGCTTTATCTTCAACAGATAAGATACGGCTTCTTCTTGCCATGGTGCCATGAAAAGGATCCAGAAGGTTCCCCTTAAACAACATTTCCTGAGTGACTGCTGCAGCACCAAGAGTAAAGGATATGCCAGGTCAGCCATGTCTCCTTCCCAGCAATATTAGCAGCAGCAGCAGCAGCAGAAGCTGGAGCAGACCGTTTAGACCCACCTCCTTGCAGGATGCGAGCCAAAGCATTCTTGTTTACTCTACACCTACACAGACTTTGCCTGTATGTTTGCACCTTTTCCACAGTGTCAAAACAGGTGTTTTCCTGTTATCATATTTAAAATCTGTTCCCCAAACAAGGTGATGAATATACTATTACTATGAAATTCTAAGTTTCTAATTCTATGGAAAAACATGCTCTTAAAAGTTTACTTTATTATAAGAAAGTCTTAATGAATCCTTTTCAAATTTTTCATTTAACTTCTCCACTTCCAATAAGCAAGTAGATTGCCCTAAAATTTCCTGTTAACGAAAGAAAGGATGTTAGCTTCTAAAATAAATGCCACCATGCAATTTTGGTCATTTCTTTCATAATATTCTATCTGCCTCCCTGACATAGAATCACTATTTTTTTTTTTTTTTGCAAATGCTAAAGTTTTCGTAATCTTTACAATATTCCAAAGAGATGGGGAAATATCAGCTCTTATGGTCTTTATTGTACAAAGGGAGCAATGTCTTCTTTGCATGCACATTTCATTTCCATTTTGACGTTATTGATTACTTTTCATTCCAACAATGTTCAACTTAACAAGTGGCTAGAATGTGGCTGGGCAACAGAGTTAAGCAAGTAACAACATTAATAAAGTATTTTCTTAACTGATTTATCCAGGGTGAAAATTAACAGATATAAAAAGCATCTACAGGTTTTTTTTTTTTTTGTAATTTAAATAGCTCAAAAAAGGGTAAGTAAAAAACAAGTTATTATTTTCTTAATTATTTACTTATTAGAGAAGAATTATAAGCACTCAGGCATGGATGTGTTTTCTGCACAGCATAGAATAACAATCCTTGTTACCAAAATTGAAAACCCTATATACACCGATTCTGAGTATAATGTTTCTCATGTGTAAGTACTTCACAGTATTCACTTCATCATCAAAGTATTATAACAATAAGAAAAACAGCTAATACACACTGTGTATTCATTAAATGCCAGGCACTGTTCTCAGTGCTTTACATGCATTATCCGATTTAACCTTCACAACAACCCCAAGGATCAGATATTAGTAATGCCCCCATGTTGGAAAAGAGGGAACTGAGGCTCAGTTAGGTTACATAAGTTCTTCAAGGCCACAGTAATTTGAACCCAGGTTGTATAGTTCTAGAGCTGGAGCTCTAAATCATTTCATTAAAACTGCAACATTATTTTTGTTTTCATTTATTGGTATACTGCAAGTTTATCTTTAACAAGATAGATATTAGAATATGTTTACATGAAATTAAGATTTAATAACTAATATGTATAAGATATTTATTGCATACCCTGAAATTCCATAGGCCCTTTACATGTATTAACTTACTTAAGATTTGCAACAACCCAACAAGGTAGATATGCTTCCATTTAATAGGGTATATCTGATGAATTGAGGCACAGAGTGTTAAGTTGCCAGAGGTCATAAAAATAATAAGTAGCAAAGGTAAAATTTGGATCCAGGGAATGCAGCTCCTGAAGTTGCGGTTTCATGCCCAACCTCTACCACCTCTTGAAAACTGATGGAGTGTTAGACTCTTAAAGAAAAGGAATAAGAAATGTCATCTCTAGCCAAAACCCTGTTAGGAAGAGAATATGACATCTCTGTCTCTTTAAAAAACGTAGTATGCATAAATACGTCCTCAAGCTTATATTACATGCATCCATTTCACTTAATGATATTTACCAGCTTAAGGAATTAGCAAATGTTTATGTGATTCCCAGATTTTAAAGTCAAGGACAAATTAGAATTTCACCTTTTTCTCAAGTATATCATATCTTCAGAGGCATTAACAGGAAAGTAACATTATTATCATCACGGGGTCTGGCATTCTGTTTTTTGGGATTACCATGGCTACCAGTCTATACTTATATTTCATTCCCATCCTTCACAAATAAATTTAATTATGTACAGGGCCCAGACAATAATTATGAGTTTAGAGAGCTTCAGAAATCCAAAGATCATCTGTGTGATATGGGCTGAAACCAATGTTGGAAGAAGGTACTTCCTTGAATATTCAGCAGCTAAAACAACCTTCCTTGATTTAGCTCTTGAGGACCCAAAGCCATCTGGGTAATTTCAGATACCTCAAACCAAGCAGCTAGGGCCTCACATGTGAGACTGCAAAGCCAATGAAGAATACTAAAAGCAACCTATTTCTTTAATATGGCAACCATCCTAACTCTCTGGACTAATTTTCACTATCTTCAGCTTTTTTAAGCCCTAACCTAATATAAATTAACACCTAAAAAAAACCATGAAAACTTCAGAGAGAAAATAGTTATAGTGAAGACACCTGCCCTGTCAGAATTTAGCCATAAGCTATAAGAAATACAGCCATTTGGTGGCATTTAGCAAGAAGAACTTATTTAGGTGCCCATGTGGCACAGCTTGAGGTGATGTGTTATTTGGAATTTACTTTCAATCACCATAGGAGGAAGATGACAATTCTGTACCCAATTTCTAGACAACTACCTTCTTTGCAGAATGCCTTGGGTAGTAGCGTTATATACTGCATCTGCTTAAGCTTGATTTACTCTTTGGCTGGGAACAGATTTAAATTTGTCTCAGTCTCTAATCTTAACACTGAATTTAAACAAAAATTATTCAAGAATTCTAAAAAGCACATTTTGACATCTTTTGAGTGAGAAAAACAAAGTAACCCCATAAGCTTTTACATAAGATGGATCATAAGAAATGATTTTTATGACCTTGGCATTACTAAGTGATAGACTAGGAAGAATCATGACTCATTCACGCAGTCATGTAAACATATAGAGATACAGACATAGACATATAGATTCTGACTGCTCAATTTAACCACTGCAGTTACAGTTATTTTCATTGATATGCAATGCAATCAACAACATGCAAATATAACTTTCTGATTATTTTAATAAAATTTACTTTTAAAATTATTTCAGTAGAAGTAATATTTGTAGATGAATAAGGTAACATCTTCTTGCTCATTAGCTCTTACTGGGTCTATTTCCTTTTATTTAATTCCTTGAACATGGCTTTATCTGGAAGTTAATTAATAAGCATAAACTCTAGGCCATACTTTGGTCAGAGCAGGTGAAGTTACAGTAAGCTCCCCAGCTTCTTCTGGAAGCTAAACAATCCACAATCCTTAACTAATACTAAGCCATCCAGATAGACATAAACTAGTGACCTAAAAGTGAAAAGCTCTAATTGTGCGTTACAAATTCCTGAGTCATTTTGTCTTCACAACTTTATGCTTTAAATAAAACTGGCTGAAGAAAATCTACAAGTGACTCAGTATGACTTAGTGTTTCCAAACCAGGAAAAGGAAGGACTTTCAGTATTTGAGATAAGGTTTGTTTTCTGTAGTTTGGAAAATAAACATTTCCTATTCAGTTATGCCCGAGGGCAGGGGTGTGTGTGTGTGTGTGTGTGTGTGTGTGTGTGTGTGTGTGTGTGTGTGTGTGTGTGTGTGTGTGTACACTCCCGTGAGCAGAGGAAAGAGTGTCTGTGTTTGGGTAAGGAAAGGGGATGGGAGGGAGGGAGGGAGGGAGAGGGAAAATGAAAGAGAAAAAGGGAGGAGAGAGAAAGAAAAGGAGAAAAAGAGGTTTTTTTGTTTTTTTTTTTCACAGTATTTGATGTTCATGTGAACTGGTTACTTTGTGCAGGAGTTAGAATTTACCTCAGCAAATTATGTGCATGTGAGCTATGAAAACCTTACAATTTATCATAAAATCAACAAAAAAGGCTCACCTGACTGCATACAGTAGTCACCCCTTATCTGCAGGAGATATGTTCTAAGACCCCCCAGTGGAGGCCTGAAACCACAGATAACACTAAACCATATATATACTATGTTTTTTCATATACATACATACCTATGATGAAGTTATATATAAATAAGTCACAAATTATGACAATACACTGTCAAAGTTATGTGAATGTGATGAATGTGGCTTTCTCTCTCTCTCAAAATATCTTATTGTACTGTGCCATGGGTGACTGAAATTATAGGAAGTGAAACTGCAGATAAGGGGGGACTACTGTACTGCATTTCCATGAATTCAATGATACAGAATGATGTATTCCATATAGTTGTGTCAAATAATAGAAATCTTGGGTTTCTAAATTAGATTAATTTGATATCTTTATTATGCTTAAGTCATTTTTCTGCATCTAAATGAAAGTAGCATATTTTTTTCCTGATATAATGAGCAGATTTTGTCCTAGTGTCATGCTAATAATAACCCTAGAGTTATCTACCTACTTTATTTAAAATATATTATGTAATTTGTTACTTACTGGAGTTACTAAGGGATGGCCAAGAGAAATAAGTCTCATATTTGTTAAGTATGTATACATACGTAATCCACCAAATGACATCTAGAATTACCAAGGCATCAGTAAGAGCTACCACTGAAATTGTCCATCTTCCCATGGGTTAGTTGGAAATGCATCAATCAAGCCTGTGCTCCATACTTGGGGACAGGATTATAAATTAAGGAGACAAAATCCACCTCTATGATAGGTATAGGACTATGTCTACTAGTTTGGTTAATTCCCATTACACAACTTTGGGGCAGGTATATTCTTATTCCCGTTTGAAAGATAAGAATACTCAGAGAAGTTGAAAATGTGTCCAGGAAAATCTGTTCTATGAATGTCCCTAATACCTTGCTTAGAAACTAGGGATTAATGAGATGCCACCAACACACACACACACAATATATTTACTTTCTTGTTCTCTGTTATAGGAATTGTTAAATATTTTTTATAGAGAGAGTTACAATTTATAATTTTGAGAATTTATAGAAATAATTTATAAAGAATATTTGGAAATAGCAACTCCTTTAGTTGTCAGATAAATATATTAAGTGAAAATAATAAACCAAATAGCATACATATCCCAAAACGTCCAGAATGCTTTTATTTTATCCAACACTTGAAAATAAAAGAAGCATGGCTTGTTTTGAAAGAAATATATTTTCTTTATTCACATTTGACATTGCTGTCTGAGCTAAGCCAAGTCAGCTCCTCTAAGGAGTAAACATCATGTTATTATTATAGGCTTGTCTCAATCCCTATCAGAAAATTTTCTCCATTTTTCTTTTTGTTTATTGTTAATACATACTTCATATTTTGATATTAAAATGCTACCAGTATTATTCCTTTTTTAAGGCCCACTTTAGTTCCCAAATGAGCTCATATCTGTCTTTTAGTGTTGGTACTTCCAGTTCCACATTCCTGTTTAAAATACTTCTTCCCCCGCCCCCCACCTTTTCTTTTCCCTTCCAGAAGTGACTAATCTTCCTGTTATTCTACTCTGTCAGTTTTTCCCCTGGTATTCTTTTCATGTTGCGTAACGTTTACTTTTCCCCAGCTCTTTTTATAATTTTACTACTGTCTCCTTGGTACTATCCTTCCTTTTTCAACAGATTTAAATAGTCAATATTTATATATTAGCAAGCTTTTTTTCTCAACTTCTGTGGTATTCAGATTAAGCTATTTCCTCAAGTAAAAAAGCAACTACTCTTTCAACAGACATAAATAAATATCCATTTGTTGATCTTCAAAGTTAAGTTCGGTCTAACCCTTGGAATTACCAGATACCACAATTAAAGGGCTTAGCTTTTTGTCTCCTTTCAAACTTCCTGATAAGGTGCTCTAGCAAGCAAACAGAATACCACTCCTTTTAAAGATCTCTTTCTTCCCAGCACTTCACTGTAATGTCATAAAACATGTCAGCATAGTCTTACAAACATAATATAAAGTTTCCTATTTTTCTAATTTTCAATTGTAAAATATATTTTAATTATATGCCAAGAATTTGTCTTCTATCCTAATCTCAAATAATTATAACAGCTATATCACAATATCTGAACATGAGTAAAAGAGCCGAGTTTCTTTTTGCGGAAAAACATCTGAGAAGATTTACAGAATTACAATAATTATTTAAGTAATATAGTCTAAATTTCATAGCATAGTGTCCCATGCCTAATAGAACAACAACATAAATCATAACTCCAGTTTTATATAGTGCATCTTTTGTTGTATTAAATATTATATCGTATTTATTATCTCATAATCACAGGATCTCCTGAGGAAAAGAGTGTTACTTGTCCTAATTACACTTTCTGTCCATACAAGAAACCTTTAGAAATTGTGCATTTTCTAAAATCCAAAAAAACCTTTTAAAAATACTGACAAAACACACATTATGAGATAAAGATAATTCTAAAATTTCATCCTCACTTCCTAAAAATCGAAAGTCAGTCAAATTAAGTTCAAATGTTTACTTATGCTAAAATAGCACAGAATCTTATTTACTTTTAGTCTTGGAGAATTCCTATTATTCTCTCTTCAATTCTTATTTCTTCAAAAAAATAAATTAATAAAAACTTCCTGGTTTGTCACATACAGTGCCCTAAACAGAAACATCAGATCTTTCTTTGCCTCAGCAAGAACAATTTAACTTCCAAATCCCTTTAGGTCACTATTTTAAACACTAAGGCCAAAGACTCTAAAGTCAGCTAAAATATTATTAGTTAAAATGTGTGGTATATGATACCACTTATCTAGTATAGTAAGCAAAACCAGATTTGTATACAGCAGGTCCTTTTTTAAAAAATCACAACACGAGTAGAAAATAAACCCAAACCATATGTAACCTAAACATTTATACCCCGTAATATGCTGAAATAAAAATTAAAAATAAATAAATAATAAATTAATTAATTTTTAAAAAGCAGGGTTCATAACTACATCCCCAGTTACCACCACAGTGCTTGACAAAAAATACAGATGACCAATAAATATCTTCTGAGTAAATAAATTCAATCATATAGAGGCATATTATAGTAAACAAAAAAGAAAAAAGGGAACTTCTTAGAATCATGGGATGTAATTTTATCAAAATATATTAATCAAAAAAAAATTAGGAGAAGCAATTCAAAGAATTTCTCTGTTAAAAAGTTTTTTTAAAAAATGTGTTAGAAAACTTTGAATATATGTATCACTTTATCTAGATTTCATATTATTATATCTGATTCTCAAATTTGATAAAAATCATTCATGCATTTTTCCCACTTTTTTGATATAAACTACATTTTGGAGTTGACAATTAGTTACTATTAAAAATTCTTTGTAAAAGAATTCTTGATAATAAATGCAGCAAGGGTGATACAAATCACCATTCTGTAATCCTTAACAACAGAGTTATAAAATGATCAACAATGACGTGAAATCACTGGGTCCAAGCGTGATGGAGAACTTTACAGGGGTTGGCCTGGGCTGACATGAACTCACTAACAGATTTCAGCATCATTAGAACTGGAATAACTGAAATTATGCCCTCTTGGTATAAGCCAACAGAAAGTACACAAACTTTCTAGGAAGTGTCCTCACCAAATAATAATATATAACATTAAAGTTGAACTCAACTTTAATTTCTAGTTTACCAGAAAGTAAATGTGATTAAAGAACGAGCTAAATGACAACACAGGAAAGCAATGCACTAAATTCAGAATTTCAGACATTCTCCAGGAATGTCTAAACAGAGGCATGGGGGAGGGGGAAGGGAGCAGGAATTGCTACAGATTAAAAGAATCTTAAAATATATACCACCCAATTGGAATGCACAAACTGTATTTAGATGCTTAGTAAGGGATCAATAAATATCCATCAATATTACTTAAAGTACAGAAAAATGAGTAGCATTATTCAAGTGCTCACTGAGTACCAGGCCATTATGCCAGTACACTGAAATAAGTGTATATCTTAATTCACCCTCACATCAACCCCAAGGGAGGTACTAGTACTATCCCTATCTTACAGATAAGAACACTGGGGCATAGAAAGGATAGGTAGTTTGCCCAGTTACTCACTTGACAAGTGGTATAATAAGTAATGTGAGTGTTTCAAACAGTGTAGAATGAAAATATCTGGAAATAAAATTCTACATGGCTATTCCACATAATAGAAGTATTTAAGTTAAAAAAGAGAGAGAGAGAGAATAACACTGTAGACAGTGAGTCTGCTAAGTGTTTAATAAGTGTCTGTCTGGGAGAGGAAAGGACCCTGGGTTGCAGAATTTGCCAGTTTCCATAGTGTAAATACTCTCATGATAGCCAATTTTAACCTACCAATAGGACATCACTGGACATGAAATTGGGAAGAGATCTTATGTGAGTCAGTTCCAGCACTCCACTGCCTGCAGCCTCCAACAAAAGCCATATAGATAGAGAGTGACATTAACAGGCTAATTTTATGACCAGGAGGATAACAAGTAAACTAAAGAAAAGCTGCAATGACTATATCTGTTGTTTACAGAGGTTTCTATACAAGTAACAGTCCACTTATATTTGAAATTAACAAAATTCTAAGGAGTATAACGTAATACATGAAAGGCAGTGAGGATGAACAAATAATTCATAGAGATTCCTCACAAGGTAATATACATTTTCTGTGAATGACGGTTGACATCAAAAAGTATTTTTTTATGTAATTAACAAACTGTGATTAGTGATTTCCTGCTAAACTATTTATCCCTCAGGGAGCACACATGAGAATGTATTTCTAACTAGGGAAGTTGAAAACGAAACAGCAGAAGGAAACAATTTGATCTGGTTCGGTAACAGATATTGCAACCAAAAACAAGGGGATAAATTTTTGCATATCCTGTGTTTTCAAACTACATGTCATACAAAAAGTGCTGAATGAATATTGATCAGAAGGGAGGAGAGAACAAAGACAATCATAGAACTAGATTTTTTTTACTATACACAATTATGTGCCATATAACATTTCGGTCAACAATGGACTACATGTAAGATCGTAGTCCCATAAGATTATAATGGAGCGGAAAAATTCCTATCATCTAGTTACACTGTAGTGGTCATAAGGTCTGTAGCACAATGCATTATCTTTTCTAGGTTGGGGTATGTTTTAATACAAACTTACACCGTGTTGCAATTGCCTAAAGATTTCAGTAATGCTGTGCAGGTTTGTAGCCTGTGAACAATAAGCTACACGATATAACCTAGGTGTGCAGTAGACTATACTATCTAGGCTTGTGTAAGTACCCTGTGATGTTCGCACAATGATGAAATCACCTAAAGAACCATTTCTCAGAACTTATCCTTATCGTTAAGCGAAGCATGATTGTATAAATTTTTTTTAACTTATTTCTACTTAGTGAATATACATACAGATATATATATGTAAAAGGGAGTTCAAATTAATACTGGTATATTTACACTATTTCTTTTAAGATGCTCCTTTAGGTTATTCAACAATAGCATTGAATGAATAAATATAGTCAAATAAATTTTATAGGTGTATAAAAGAGAGATTTATTAGTATATTGATCCTATCACTTTATAAAGTTTATCATTTAAAAACAGTGTCTAGTGGATAAGTAAATTTAGATAAATTTTAAATTAAAATATAAAATCTAATTTTCACATGGAATGCAAATATAATGTTAAACGGAAGCAAGTGGTGATTAGCAAAGCAAATAAGACAAATTCTACACAAATTTGCTTAGATGTTTAGTAAACTAAAACCAGTATTTCTCCATTTTTGGCACGTGGCAAGTCTGTTGCTGACTTGTTACTGAATTTGATTCTCAAGAACCCACAGCTTATTACTTAATAGTATTCTGGCTTAAATGGACTCCATAAAATAAATGCAATTCATTAGCACTGTTCAATGCTTATTAAATTCATATGCAAAACAAATGCAAAAGATGCTTTTGAGCCTTGTTAGAGTCTATATGTTGCTTTCTGATGATGTTCTTGTCTCAACAATAGGGTGCAGGAATCTTTTATTGTATCAATGTAACTATTGATTTCTACTCTTAGTGTTTATAAATGCCAGAAAAGTGTTATGTTTTTAATCCACTGCCTTAGGGGAGAAAAATTTACAGAATTAAAAACTAAAAATTAAAAAGAAAAATCAATCAATAACACTGTTGTCTAGTACATAAAATAACTCAAACTATTTTGTTACTTAACTAAATTGACAGTTTTTTCCCAGCCCAATTATTAGATTGAGATGAGAATACAAATGTTTTTTTTTTATCTTTGTGATATCACAGTTAGTTACAAGTTAAAATTCAAGTTAAATAATTTTAGTGTTCTATATGCAAGGGTAGTTTGCATTTCCTTGACACATCTTTCAAAAAAGGTGACTAGTCAATTTTTAGTGAAATATATGCCTAATTTACAACTGTAATGACGACAATTAGCTTAAAAGTGTTTTTTTTTTTAATTTTGGGGATGGAGCAAGGAAAGTTATGGCATGGGTCAAGAGCTACTATATCTGGTGATATTTCATAATCTATCCCATTTTAAATTTAATACAAATAAAACAGTATTTATTGGACGCCTGGCGTGTGTTAGACCTATGATGAGTAAGGCACAGCTTTTGCTTTTATTCTAGACAGGGGACATGGAGTTAAAAACCTAACAACAATGGTCTATAGTATGAGTATGACAGAGTTCTAATGTGTTTCTCCTGGCATTACATTTTTGTGCAGTATAATAATGTGGTAAATAATGTATGTGTTTTCATTATTTTTAAGAATTTCTATGCTATAGTAATATTGCTTGGTATCCAAAACAAGAATAAATAGGTTCTGGGTTAGAGATTAAGGTATGTTCAGGAGATAACTGATAAACCTAGATTAAAAAAACAAAGACAACAACAACAAAAACCCTCAGGATGAAACAAATAGCACTATCTCTTTAGGTTAGTTTGAAAGTAGATCTGACTACATTTTCTTTTAAAACTGACATGCCACTGTGTATACTGCAAAAAGGAAACAAGATTTAAAATATACAAAAGCAGAGTTCTGATATAAAACCCCTTAAAATTTGATGAAGAATGGCACACCAGGCTCAATCTGCTATCTCTTGAGCATTATAATTATTTCCCAATTTGCAAGATTAGAAAATTAGACTAGTCTCATAGTTACCAATAACCAAAATGAATGTACTATGAAGGCCTCTACACTCATCTCTTTTGAGTGCTGTATGAACAAGAGGCTCACTGTTCAAGACATTGGACAATGTCTTCATGCCAAGGGGTGGTATTCTATAAATCCATACCTTTTTAAGATTATTATCAAGGTCTTATCTTCTCTGAGAACTCACCCTATTTGCAGAAAAGCATTATAAATCTAAAATAATGGATCAACAGAACTTATTCTCCAAGTAAGATGACTTTTGCAAAATGTGAAGTTCCTTAAACAGGGCCAGTAAGTCTCAATGAGTAACATATCTTAATGCTCAAGTAGTGATTGCAGCATTTGTTACCAGCTACATAATTACTCTATTCTAACTCTTAATGAGCTTGAAGCACTAAATTTTTAATCCCTCCTGATGATCCTCTTCAAAGTGGATAAATGTAGGTTCCTCTTCAATCAAATATTTAATTGCTAGTACTACTGACACCAACACATAATCTGGAACATATTTTACTCTCTAGAATTTTTCAGTTCTTTTAAAAATAGCTTATATCACACAGCTTCTAAAATACTTGTGGGAGGGAAAAAATAACGAGCAAGTTAACAAGTAGCAGGGCCTAGGGATTTATGCTTTCGGTAAGCTTGAATTCTTTCTACTCCAGGTTGAAGATTTGCAACACTAAAAAGTATTCACACTTGAAGACAAAACTTAAATTTTTTTCTACAATTAGAGTATGGAGAAATTTAAATGTAACAGAAATACAGGAATCTTTCTCTCTCTCTCTCTCCATATATATCTTTGTTACTTTTATTACTTCTATTAATATAATAAAAACAGTAATAATTACAGTAGAATTCTGGTTCCCAGAATGTTCCTCTCATAATAAACATCAATACTAATCAAGGCTCTTCTCAATATTCTCAGTAGCATCAAAAAAACCACAAAACACTGATAATATTGCTATTCTGGTAGTATCAGTTTTCCCTATGCAACCTTTGAAGGGTTAATATTATTCTGTGTGAAAGCCAAATACTTTTCCAAAAAAGCACTCTTATGAACAGGGAGTTAATATTGTTATCAAAATAACTATGTATCATGCCACTTCATGGGCCAATTTATTACTCCCCTCTGAGACATGGGCTGTACACAAGGCCATCATATCAGGAAGCCTGACTTGGTCCCCATGTGCTGCCTGAACAAGATAACATACAAAACATGGCATGAGTCCAGATAAAGGCCTGTTCCAGAAATTTACATCAACAGAACATAAATAATCCATTAAAGTGAAAGAGCAATTTAAATGGATGAGTTCTACCATAAATGAAGGATGTTGGATTACTTAGAGAAAAATTTTATGAATAGTTATATGTGGCTATCCAACAAATGTCCCATTATTACATAAAAAGAAATTCTCTAAAGTTGAATTGAAAAGCACATAAAATCTGCTCACAATTGTTGGTCATGGCCAGGAAGGAGCAGTATTTTTAATTTGCTAAACACTTAATGAGTGCCAGGGACACTCAAAACACCAAACATACAGAGGTGATTAATGCAAGCTTCCCATTCTCAAGGAGCTTAAAAACTAGTGGGGAAAAGAACCAAATTCAAATTAACTGTAAAAATCAGGTATAATGTGATTTATTCTATGGTACATGCAAGGTAAGGAAATGTAGAAAAGAAAAGCTATTCACTTCATGAAGGATGTTTCATTTGATAACCATTGTACAAGGGACTCTTGGGAGTAAGAGCACAGAGAACTAAACTCTTCTGTCGACTTCAACCATAGGTTGGCAACAGATGCAAGAGTTTGGCAAAAATCAAAAAAGCATTCTGTAAGAATCAATTGGCCATATAGAATTTTAAATGTTGGGCATTGTATGTTTTATCATAATTTTAAATTGTGTCCTACACATCCTTTTATGAGTGAATTTTATAATAAGCTTATAATGTGTGTGTATATATATACATATATGCATAATTTTTTAGGAGAGTCTGTTGTTAAAGAACAAAACATAGTGTAAACCTTTTATGTCACCAGTAATCAAGGCATCAGGAAAGTTTTTCACCGGGACTCAATCTTAATAGCAGTTTTCATCTGTCAGGTGTGTCAGTGACGCCATTTTCATGAAATGAAGACAGCATATTCCCAGTTTTGCTGTGACTTATCACTAGTCATATTTAAAGAGTCCTAGTGATCTCTAGATCTTATGAATATGACTAAAGCCTAACCTCACCAATCCTGGGTACCTAATCTGTAAAACTAATAGACTGCACGACATCATTTATAAAGATTCTTTTAACTACAATTTTAACACTTTACAGATCACTAGAGTTCAATGTAGAAAGTGATAAAAGAAAAAAAATCTCTAAATACTAAACAAAACCCTTGACCATTGCATGAATCATCTTTTAAAATGTAAAGAATAAACAACTCTTAAATTTAGACAAAAAAAACCTCAGATTTCTCATGAAACTAAATATAGCACCTAAAGTTTTCATTCTTAATACTTTTGAAAAGCTTAAATTGTATGAAATCTTAACTACTTGGTAATTTGCCTCTGTAACAGTTAATATTCTAGTAAAAACTTAAGTAGAACCACAGCTGAATATTGATTTTCTTTCAGGATACTTCAAAAATGCCAGAGGCACTTTCAACAGTCCAAATAAAAATAAGGTTAGTAGGTTCTAGTTCAAGTTTTAAATATTAAGCTGATATTGAAAAATCATAATAATCAGGGGAATTTAAGTAGCCAGGATATTGCAATTTGAAAGCTGGATGCAGTCTGTAAATGACTGTAGTGTCTTTTTTTTTTTTTTTAATCTGGATTGATTTTATTTCTGTTCTTCAAATTGACATAATAATAGGTAGGCATGCCTTAGAAATGAGATTTGCAGCCTGTCCTTTCAAAGATCTATGCAGTAATGATAAACCCAGTGATTTGAATCCATCAAACTCATGCTAAACACTATGTCTCTGGGTGAATACTTGCTGCTGGACAACGAATCTTCTCAAACTACCTAGAATAAAATCTGTAAACCCACAAACAAATGATTTTCCATTAATCAAGTCCTATTTTAATTCAAATGCAGTTTAGAACCACACAGTGGAATAAATTGGCAGTAATTTTATAAACCTAAAACATTTTACTTTTATGTTTATGATAATGCAGTTTTATTTGTACTCTAGAATAAAAAACAGTTCAAGACATGTAATCTTGAAAACTACCATGATAGTCAAATTAAAACTTGTAATGGTGATACATAACTTCTTGTATCTTTTTAAAAAGTTTTTTCATAAGATAAACATATTTTAATGACCAAACCACTTTCAGAATGTTTGTAACTTGAGATTTCTTTTTTCTTCCAAAAGTGACCTGTTTTTCTCTAGAACAGTTACTAAGAAAAATATTTTTCAGCTAGTCATAAGAATGACTTCCTTAGCAGCCCTTTCCTTTGTACCATTAAACAGTCTGGAAAATTGCTTGCTTGAGTCATTCATGCTGTCAAAATATACTACAGGCTAAGGCTGACCATCAATTTTCTCTTTCCTAGAACAACACACCCAACTTATGCATGAAGTTCTAAAGTAAAAGCACATGGAATTTTAGGACTACTTTCACAAGCTGATATTTTATAAAGCTGTATCCACACAGGCTAGTCTATTCATTTGTCATATCTGAGGACTACTGCTTCTTATGCAAGAAAAGTTGTATATATTTAAATCCATTATAATTCAAAGGTAAAAGATAAAATGAACAAAATAATATCCTTAAGTTATATTAGTAATAAACCCTTTATCATCTTTTTGAACTTCAGTGCTACGAATAAAGATCAAATAGAAATTCAAAGAGAAGATATTAGAATTATTTGGAGGTAACTCCATGTGGAGTTAGAGATAATAATATTAAAATATACAAAATATGAAGTTATTTATAAAAATAAAATATTTATGGAGTCACACCAAGTAAGCTGTAACTCCACTTTTGTTGATAAATGTTTTAAGAAACTTTTAAAAGTTAACACATTATTTTACTAACTGGCTAGAAAATATAGCAAAATGGAAGATTTGTAATAAATGAAGACCTTCTAATTACAATCAATGTATATCAAGTAGCATTTTTTTAGGGACCAGGAGTCATAGGAAATGGTATATTTAGAAATAAAAAAAATTTTTTTGAGTCAGAAACTTAAGGGGGACCTTAATGAAACAGTTATTCTACCTTCTCACTATGAATAAGAAATTACAAAGTAAGGGAAAAGTTTATTTCATTTTTAATCATGTTTTTTAAAATTCATCAACAGTACTAATAAGAAAGCAAAGCAAAAAGAAGAAAAGGGAGAATGAGGAAGAAGAGGATGAGGAGGAGGAGGAGGAGGAGGAGGAAAAAAAGCAAGCAAGCAAAGCCAGCTCTATATGATAGTCTGGAGAATGTGAAAGTTTCCAGATGGTTTTATCCTTAGGAGATAAACACATCTTCTTTATAGATTTGAGAAGTCACAGCAAAATACTAGGTTCTCCGAACCTCTTGGCAGTTATTAAAGGAATGGTTGTTAATCAAAAGCACATCGCTTTTAAAAAATATATCTGGCCATTTCTATTGGTTTAGAGATTCCAATTAAGTCAGTCTAGATGGTAGGGCAAGCAGTAGGGTGGGGGAATAAATATACTTTTCCAAGTCTCTTTTGCTTTGTGCAGGCAGGAAGCCTGGAAAAGTACCTAAGAAGCTGTTTACACGCAGTAGGCATGCCATGTAAGCTGCTGACTCACATGGAATTAAGTGGATCCTGCTATTAGCATAGCTGATCACCAGGCAAGGGAAAGGTTTGGGTCTAGTAGGTATTTACAGCAGAGTGGTCCAATTTGCGCCATCTCTTACACACTACTTTCAATGTTCAGCTTTCACAGTTCTGTTGAAGTTCAGAACTGACAGGTATTTTGAGGGCAGGGTTTTAACAGGTATTTTTAAAAAATCGGCCATAACTGTTTACACTCCCTAATTCTTCAAGATTCATATGCTAGCCAAATAAACCAGAAGTGGCAAAAGGTTTCAGATCAAAAAGCCCTGGAAGGTATTAGTATACAGACAGAGTGGTGGTACTCCTTCAATTTATCCCAAAGCAAATACATCTTGAAAAATCAAGCAAACCTTGGGGCCAAAATGTGACTAGAAAGAAATGATAAGTAGTGCTTTATTAACACTAGTTATTTTTATTATCAGTATTTCAATACATTTTCCTGATCTAATACTTCCATAAGAAGTGTGTGTGTGTGTATGTGTGTGTGTGTGAGTGAGTGAGACAGAGGGAGGCGGAGAGAGTGAGAGACAGAGACAGATAGAGAGCAAGTACAAGTGTATGCTTTGACTGTTGATATTATCTGTAGAAACTTGCCTGCTGGAAAATGTTTCTTTAACTTTGCTTTGGCTCCTACCTTGGAGCTGATGGGAAATAAAAACTTTTCCATGGATTAGAGCCAACTGAGCTGCTAAAACAAAAGGTAACATTCATTAGATGAATGGCACCATGATCTCATTCTGAAGCTTAATTTTTTTTATATTAAGTGTGAACTGTCTAAAGTTTGGAAAATTCATCAACTACATATTGATGCCAAAAAGTAAGTGAATATCAGCTTTACCTTAAATGTTATTATTTACATGAAAAAAAAATTTTAAACAATGAAACATAAAACGGTAGTGAAAAGAACTCATTTTTTTTACTTCAAATCATTTAGCTTAATTTTCTGTCTCTGCAGTCTCCCCAATATGTGAGCACCAATATATATACCTTGTTTGTTATTTATACTAATATTCAATATTAGGTAGCTTCAATATGAAACCATTCTTAAGGATAAGTTTATTTTTCTCAATAAAACATGAGCATCTAAAAGTGCTACCTCCCTTGATTTTTATAAGAAATACAGGAGGGAAATCCTAGGTCTTACCAAGCATCTGCTAACTAAAAAACAACTGACTAATTCCAGGAAGGCCTTACTGTACCATTTTTGGCAACTGCCAAAAGCTGAAAACATATTTTATGTTCCCTGCCCTCAGAGGTCCTTCTGTACTTTCTCCTAATTGTTTCACAACATGTTAAAAGCCTAAAATAGCCAACTCAATTAAGCAGGCTACAAGCATCTCCCCTTTGAACACATATTTGATCCTTCTTCAACACCAAGAAATACAATTAACTCATTGTCACACACTAAATCAATACACAGCAGAATAGAATGGGCAATAATCAATAGCCTTAACAAGAAGGCAGTGGCATGGCTCAGTAAATCAAATAGTAAATGTACAACTCATACTCAGATTTAGGGTATAAAAACATTTACACAAGCTGTGAAGGAAAACCCAGAACTGGCTATAGACAACAACTAGGCTATATTATTTCTGAAGAACCAATAAAATAAGGGGGCTGGGGATTTTTCCTTCCACTTGCTGAAAAAAAATTATATGCTCTCCCATTTCTAACCAACTCAAAAGTCTAAAACTTATAAATTGGGCAAATGTTTTAAGTATCTTGGAGCAAAAGGGACCATTTCAACAGGCTAGAATTGGATCTCTATCAATTGAGTGATAGTGAAAGGGGGGAAAAAGCTGTGATAAATAGAATATGATGAATTTGGATGCTTATTTATACTTTTGAGGAAGTGAGTGGTAGATATTTTACCAAGTTTATATAGTTATAAAAAGAACAAAAGACGAATAGTGCAAATCATGAAAAAATAAACTTTTAATATTTAACCTCCTACTCCGTACAGGTACTTCAATGAATCAACACCAATTTATTTTTGAAAAAAATATTAGGTGAGGCTTTTAGGAAGGTATTTACATAAATAATATAGAATTTAAAATATTAAATGTGAATTATTTATTGTAGAACCGTATAAATCTAAAAAGGCATTAGTTTTAAATGATATTAAATTTGGACGAGATGGTTACAGCTTTCCCATTCAGATAACTATATTTATGAAATGGATTTTCAGGCATAAACAATAATACTGAATTATTCTATTAATACTATCCCAACTAGCTTGAAGTCAAATGATATACATCTAAGAGGTTAAGGGGTGCTCTCTTTATGACAGGTAAGTAAATAAGCTGTATATGATAGTGTACATTTATACACATTCCAGATAAGCCATTTTAATTTTTTCAATCAAATAACACACAGATACCTATAGTGCAATATGCAAAATGACAAGTGGCATTTATTTTGACCTAAGGCAAAGTTCCTCTCATAAGCAGAAAAATAACTTAGACTGAATTGTAGCATTCAGACAAGAAAATAGTAATGGCTACCATTTATAAAGTATTTATATCAAGCAAGACACTGGATTAAGTGATGTAAATAATATAACTGATCTCACTAAATCACAAACCTTCAAAGCAGGTATTATCAGACTCACTTTATACAAGAGGAAACCAACTTGGGGAGGTAACATGACTGAAACAAAGTCACTAGGAATTCAGTATGGAATCAAACCCAGATCCTGTCAAAACCATGATTTGGGCTTTCAACAATGTCTTGACTCTTTGCCATAAAAAAGTTTTTTTACTCATACATCTTCTCCTATGGCTTTTTGCAATTATTCTGAAGATCCTACTTTAATTAAAATTCCAAAGGTGGCTTTTGGGACAAAATGAAAACCACTAATGGCCACATTATCATTATTCCTGACAGCAATATTTATTTGCTATTAAAAAATTTATTGTAAATTTTATCCCAAGGACAAGAGCATAAAGCCCTATCTAGACACTCGGAAAACACCAACAATACAACGAAAAGCAAAACTAAAGCTAAAGCAAACTAATGAAGAAAACTCAGAGAAATGAAATCAAAGGACAAGGAAAACCACTCAATTTTCCCAGTGATCAACTGGTCCTAGACACAAAGTAAGTTTGACTTATACACCAACTTTGAATCTACATAACAATCAATTTTGTAAAGAATACTCTTAATAGACTGATTGACTAAATTGATACATTCAAGAAAATGGCCAAAAGGCAATAAGTTGCTAATCCTTTTAGGAAAGGATCTTTATAATACCAGCTATTGGTGTTAAAGTTTTTCTGTTCTTTTCTGTTCAAGCTACCATTCATGCAAAGGAATTGCTTTGTGAGAATAATTATGTATTTCCTACAGAGCGTTTGAAATCACATAATAAACACTAATATTTGAGATATATCTCTTAAGAGTCCAGGATTGCAATTTAATATTTACTAAATACCCAGTAAGCCCAAGAATTTCATCTCAAACCCATGTTTTTTTGAGAGTAAACATGCTCTTTATGCCATATCATGAACAAAATACAATCAATGATTCTTACATTTAGATAGTTGATTTTATTCCAATTACATATAATACAACAGTCTTAAAAATGATGTAAGCCAGTTTTAAATATTAATACATTATTAAAATTAATGTATTCATGAGAAAAATTTTTCTACTTACTGAATCTAAATATTTCAGCATTATTTACATAGTAAGTAAATATTACAGATATACAAAGAATTAAAAATTAACTAGTAAAATTTTATTATAATTTTTGAAATGTAATATTATAAAACATAAATACCTAGTATGACATAATATAGGAAGACAATGTGAATCACTGATCATTGTCAAAGAGGTATGTGAATAATCTCATCTAGATTTTAACTTCATACAGTACAACTAACAAAGACTTACAAAAGTTTTTAAGCACATTTTTTTGTTTCCAATATTATTATAAATGCCCAATAAAAGACAAGAACAAGAATGAAATCTCAGCTTCTTACACAATATCTCATGGTTCTACGCTTTAGAAAACTATCAACTATATTATTTCTTTCAATAAGAAAAAATGTTCTATTTTAAGCAGGAAAAAATAAGAATAGTTATGAAGTAGAAAACCTCCTCACCTTTACTTCACTTCCAAGTTTTATCTTAGTTAGAATCCTGAAACTCTCACAGTGTATTTTCCCCAGAACAGCCTATTTTGATTTTCTATACTGTTCATATCCTGTCTGTGGCATGACTTAAAATTCTTCTTGACCTGAGGTGTAGACTCTACGTAGTCAGACCACTACTTAAAAACTTAATGTAAATTTACCCTTACTCAAGGATGGTTTTCTACACTGAGAAAAAAGGTGAATGAGCATGTTTTTAAAGTACAGTTGTCTTAAGTTCAGGCAACTGCCATGACTCAACAGATACTTGCCCATGTATGTCCAGCACTCTAATATGTAGATTCACTAATAGTACACTATATTTTTGTATGCACAAGATTGTTGTATAGTGCTTCGTAATCTTGCTAACTTAAGTTAAACTTAGCATAAAGGCTGAAAGCATAGGCTCTGAAGACAGACTGCCTGTGTTGAATCCCAGTTCAGCTACTTCTGACTATGTAACCTTGTATAGCATCATCATTTTATACAATTAATAAATTATGTACAAATCAGGGGAGTAAAATTAACCATTTCTACATGTGTTACCTAAAAATCAATCTGATTCAGTTTTATCTCACTGAATTATAGAATTTGATGATGGGCTTGCTATAAATCTCTTACCATATAAAAACCTGTGGTATAGCCATTCTAACACAAGCACAGTAGTTTCTTTTGTAGCACACATTACCATAGCTGAAATTCATCTACTTTTCCTATACCGACTACATATGTAACAGCTTCCAATGTATTTCATAACCAATCTCTCAGACACATATGTGAACATTTAATGTGTACTTGTGTTTTATGTGGGAAAATTTATATTCAACTGGGACATTTTAAAATTACAGAGTAGAAGAGTTAAAACTAGTATTTTATTATTTGACCATTTTAATCTTCACTGAACATCTCAAAAGCTTGAAAGCTTATAATAACCACTAGTCTATCAACACTCAAAAAGGCAGGGACTCTGTGTGCTAGTCACCCTTACATTAGGATTGCCTATTAAAATGTCCAGTACACAGCAGGTAATAAGTGGTGAAAAGGGCAAGAAGAATGCATCATTTTCTATTAATTGAGATGAAGAGGTGGCATATATGTAGGTCTGTAATTTCTTTAAATTCTTTATTAAACATATAGTAGAAAAATGTGTATTTCTAGTGAAAATCTCTCCTCTAGCACTATTCATCCTTGTGGGAAATACAGAAGCCAAGAGTGGCTAACAAATATTCTTTTTAAAAAAACTTCATTTTGTATTTTGTATTTCTCTGCATACTCAACTCACCATACTTTATGGTACACATTAAGCTATTACACATTAATTATACTTTAAAGGTTTTGGAGAAGTTACGTAAACAGATCCCATCACCATGAAAACACTTGCAATATAGAAGACTCTTCTTTAATGTGGATAAAGACTCCAGTTCATCAGAGTTTGAGGTTTGTTTCTTTTTTTAGTATATTGGGTTTTCAATTTATTATTCTGCTATGATTCATGGAAGACAATGTCTGGCCATAAAAGTTCATAATGAAAAAAATTCAATAAACAAAATCATGATGACAATCTTTTCTCAAGACTAGATTAAGATTTCATTAGTCTCAACCTAGCCATGAAGAGATATGAGATAATATAAAGAAAGATAGTTCATTCAGAACACAGATCTTTCTCAACAGGATTCTTCACATAAATAATGAATTATTTAGTTATTTCTTTCTTCATGGTTCATTTCTCATTTGCCTCCCCTTATTTAAGGACAATTGTTTTATGAAAAGCAATGCTGTCTACCAAAGAGGAATCTTATTTCAGACTTGACAAATTTGGCTCTATTTTTCTCTAAAACCTTTTATTTTTAATTTAGCCCATTTGGTGAGCCAACACTATTTAGTTATAAAAGCTTCCTGAGATTGGGAGATGTTACTAGACTTATTTTCAGTCTATGAACGATTTTAGAATATTAGATGAGCAAAGATATCTGAAAGCAAATTATCGTCTGAATGCAGTAACATGGAAAAGAATGAATTACAGATGTAATTTATCCATCATAAGCAGATCCTAAACACTGATTATGTCTGTATTTTTGCAGAAAATTGAAAATGATAGAAAAGCTTCCCAGCTTTTCTAACTTTAATTTTCCATGTTTTATTTTGTGTAATTTACTGTCAACTATTAGCAGCAGATTCATCTTGCCTTATTTGAGAACAGCCTGGACTTAAGTATAAATGATACTTAACTGTAGAAGCCTGCACAATAAGTCTGAATTTTATGCAGAGAGAAAAATTCTAACTTAAGATATCAGAATTATATGGGGGATCTGGAGAAAACATGGTCTTGGATTTCAACCTAATATTAATATAAATTAAAATATAAATATTGTTTAATAAACCCAGATAACTTCAGAAGAATTCTGCTGGGCCTAAAATTGTGATCTGCGGTTACAATGTAGGTGATTTCCAAGGTGGCCTGCGACTATGGGAACTCTCTTATTGGGAATTCCCTCTAGTTCTTTTATGCCCACTGTGGTCTCAGAATTAATAGTGTGAGAGGAAAGGGATGGATAAAAGGAAAGATAAACCACCGGAGCCACTTTTCTCTCCCTTCCTCAAGTTCCTCTTCCACTGACCCTCCAATCGCCACTGAGGAACTTCCCGCTCCTAACCTCCTTGGCTACCACCATCTAACCTATTGTTCTCCCTGTTAGCGATGAACTCCTTGAGAACTGTTTTTAAAATTTGCCTCCCCAAAGTTTGCCACAGCAATTAAATTATTGAATCCTCCTCCCCTGTCACATCCTAAATGTCATTCTTCCTCATATCTGAGTCTTTATTATGGATCTCTTGACTCTATCCTGTGATAAAATGGCCAGAAAATAAATCAAAATTTTGTTATTTTCACAGTCCGCCTATTTCCCCATTGCTACTAGTAATTAGAAAATAACAGCAACCACCACACGTGTGAAAATTTCAGAAAGGAAAGAGAATGGGAAAAAGCTGTTCATTTATATTAAGTTCCACAGTGGACCAGGCTCAGGATCAACAAGCAGTACATTCAAAAACGAAGCTGATTGAGCCTTAGGAAAATAGAAGGGAGGTCACTTGGAAGACATATTGACAACAAAGTCTTCACAGCCTTGGGGCTGCAACTCAGAGGAAGCTTTGGACTGTTGCCCCTCACACCACACCCTGTCTTTAGTCCCTGCTTACTCTGAGCTGCTACCTTGCTGAAGGATAGCTGCACGAAACAGGGGCAGCACGAAGTTGACGCTGGGGAAAACGTCTGCCCTGGCTCACAGAAAGAGTCCCAGGAGTTTGGAAAAGGCCACCTCCCCTGCAGTAGGCCAAGATGAATTTCTGGAACTCCAACTGAAACTTAAAATACATCTTTCCCATAGAAACAGCTTGACAAAAGCAGTCGGGGTCCATGACACTAGTAGTACTTAAGATTTATGATAAGATTAGGACTCATAATGCTTCTGTGGAGCCTCTTGGGTTTAATTAATAACCAGAGTTGCCAGGGTACTATTTGCACTGGGTTATAACTCAAGCATCCTATGGGTTCCTTTGGCTTCTCAGGGTGGGCCTGATGACTTAACCACATTGCTTCTGTGGGAAAATGCTTTCTAAACAATTAAAACTTTGGAACATAACTTTATATATTGGGGTGGCAGCTATATAGTTTATATAGTGACTACTTATCTGATTAATTTATAATCTTTTTCCTATATGGCCATATATTTTAGAACAGATACATACTCTTTGAAAGTTGGTGGCAGTGTTGTTGCTGCTCTCATGTTCACTCAGTTTACTCATTTGTTGACTTAAAATATAATTATTTCTGAGTACTTACTGTTTTACATTCTGCGTTGTAAATTTTCCTTAAATATTCATTTTTATTCTTAACCACTACTATTAGTATATTTTCTCTGTGGAATCCTTAGAATGTGGATATGTTAAGCAACAATGTTTTATAGCAAAGTAGTCAAGAGTGCAGCCTGTGAAATCAGGTTACCAGGCTTTCAAGTCCACATTTTGCTGGTTAACTGGCCTTGGGCATATCACCTAACTTCTCTGTATTTCAATGTGCCCATTTGTGAATGGAAGTAATAATACCAGTAACTATCTCAAAGAATTTTCATAGGGACTGAATATGAAAAAATAAAAAGCACTGAAAACACTGACCAAAATATAGTAATTTTCAATAAATATTAACTCATTTTATTATTATACTCCATACAGAGGAAATAAGAAAGTGTATTTGTGGAAGAAGTGGAAATAAAAATCAGAGTAACTACAGATTCTTTTGTCATATAAAATCATTTGGGACCTGTTTTTATGACATGCATTCGTATTATATTCCCGTTATAAATATGTAACTGTGTATAAAATACGTCCTATAATAGGAAAATAAAAACTGTAGCTATTTTATTTTACTATATATGTAAAAATAAACCTATTTGTCGTATGCCAGATTTTATTGACTAAATAGCTGAGAAAGGAGAAGTGATGACACGTTTTTCAATAAGAGAAAACTTAAGTTTCTCTTCAGAAGTGGTCTTCTCTCAACTACCACCCCATCCATATGTTTTTCAGGGAGATTTACTTGATTCTGGAAGTTTTATGGGGAAATAAAATCTCTAACTCTTATTTCAGTAACTGCCCTCTCAAATATCAATTCTCCCCTTCTATCTTACCTACCAGAGGCCTAATTGTAATCAGGGAAACAGTTAATCAAAAACAACAACAACAGAAAAAAAACACTACACTTCCTAGCAATCTCTACTGCCGAAATCAGCCAATTAGAGATGAAGATAAATCAGTGAGTGAAGCTTAGATGATCTTTGCTAAAAGAAGCATCACAGGGCTAGACTATGTCTCCTTTGCCCTTGCTTCTTCCTGCTTCCTAGAATAAAGATATGATGACTGGCATGGTAGAGGCCATCTTGCAATTTTGAAATAATCCTAAGGTCGGAAGACATGTTATACTCAAAACGAAAGATGAAGAAACCAGAGTTCTAAACACTCCTAGACAAGTGACTCAAATATAAACTCCTAATTTGTTTATCCCAAATTCTGGGGAGGGGAATATTGTCTAGGTTACACAATGCTGAATCTAATTCTTTACAGACAAAATGTCTAAATCACTTCTATGTGACAATGGAGAGAAATATAAAGAGGGATTAGATCCAACAGTTCTGAAGCTAAACAATTAGACAGCTAGAAAGAACTCAGAGACAGCAACAACAAAAAAAGAATAGAAATTAGAGATGCCCAAGGCCCAAAGTTATCCAGAAGATGCTATGTCAATCAAATTATATAATGTACAAGGGGTTATATACTTTGGTAACAATCAGTAATTTTCAAAATACAAATAGAAAGTTTTATCTTTAGCAAGAAATTAAACTTTATCTCAAAGTAAAAATTTTTCAAAAATGTGCCAAAAGAATAGGGATGATGCTATAAGTAGAACTGCATTTGATATTTGTGTAAGAAATATAGTATTAAATAAAAACTCTATAGTTGTATAGTATATTATAAATGAGTTTGAGTAAGAATTCCTCACTAGAATTAATCTGATTTATAGTGAAATTCAGAGAAATTACTATTCTAATAATCTATTATACTTAAAACAACTAAGTAATTCCAGCAATCCTTTCTAGATGCTTTTACTTAAGTTTCTGCATGTTCGTAACTATCATTAGTGCTACATCAAAGGCCATCTATTAGGTTATTAAGTATGAAATGTCTGATTTCCTTAAGTACTAAGTTTGGCAGTTGATATCTCTGACATTTCACTTTAACACTTCTTGTTTTATTTTTATTGTGAAGGTATGTCCTCAGTCTTGCAAATGCATATTTTGGCTTGTGATTATCTTTCAAAAAAATTTTTAGAGCAACTTTTGTGAAACCATGGATAAGTCAAAAAATCCTGTTATTTTTGAATACGAGTCCTGTCGTGGAACCAATGCAGTGCAGACAGGTGGAAATATCACTGAAGTGTTTAGGAAGGATGTGGCTAATGAATGCACAGTACCTCGATGGTTTGAGAAGATCTGTTCTGGTGATTTTTAATCTTGAACATGAGCCACGTGAGCAACCTGAGACCAAGGTGGATAATGATGAGCTGAAAGCTGTAGTGGAAGTGAATCCATCTCAACCTATGTGTGAATTAACAGCAAGGTTTGACATTACTAGTCCAACAATATTGGACCATTTGAAACAAATGGGCAAGGTAAAGAAGCTGGATGGATGGGTTCCCCATGAATTAAACAAGCGTCAGGAGAGAAATCATCTCAAAGCTTGCCTTTCTTTGCTGTCACGACATAAAGGTGAACCATTTCTACACCGTATTATTATATGTGATGAAAAATAGGTTCTTTTTGACAATCACAAGCATTCAGCACAATGGTTGGATAAAGTGCCAAAACACAGTCTAAAACTGAATATTCATCAAAAAAAGCTAACGTGTGTCTGTTTGGTGGTCCAGCACCAGTATTAGCCACCACAGCTTCATGAAACCTGGTCAACTGATTAAAGTGGATGTCTACTGCACCCAATTGGATGAAACCATGAGAATGCTTGAGATTAAGCAGCCAAGACTGGTCAATAGAGACAGGCCAATTCTCTAGCAAGACAATGCTCAACCACATGTCATACAAACAACGCGGCTCAACCTACAGAAGCTGGATTTGCAAACTCTCTTGTCATCCACTGTATTCACCAGACCTTGCACCAACGACTACCACTTCTTCCAGGCTTTGGGCCACTTCTTATAAGGAAAAATATCCAATTCTCAACAAGCTGTGGAAAATGCCTTTCGTGATTTCATTGCCACTCGCTCTCCAGGCTTCTTCGCTGCTAGCATAAACAAGCTACCATTAAGATGGCAAAACTGTGTCAAAGATTTAGGTGCATACTTTGATTGACTATACTGCTTCTTGTTTGAGATATAATAAACTAAACTTTTTATTTGACATTGGACATTTCATATTTAATAACCTAATATTTAATTACTCACTTCTATTGACAGTTATGATTTTTGGCCTGGTGACATAGAAAACTGCTCCTCTATCTAAAAGCACAGAATGTGGTTCTGCTAAAATTAAAAAAATATTCAAAATTTCCTCAATAGGATCTCTTTGTAAGAAAATAAGAAGCTTTGTCTAAGTCTGTGGGAAGGCAGAGACATTGCTCAGCATGAAAGGTAACAGATGAGCAATGTTGATAGCTGAAATCCTCTACTTATCCTTGGCAAGGAAAATGACATGATAAGCCTCCCAAACTAGGTCCCTAGATGTCTGAGCTGGGTTTGAGAAACAGTCGATTTCTCGTCTTTCCCCTGACCTAGGCATATGTCACACATCCCTCAACAGAAATTTACCCCACATTGCATTGACTCTTTTAAGTTAGTAATAGCCCATTACTGTTAATGGAATCCCATTACTGGAATTGTTTTGAGGCTAATCAATGAAATCAGTATTTTAAGTAATATTAGAAATCTGAGTTATAAGTAAACTTTGAACTCAATTGTAAATGCCACATTGCTTTATGTTTAAATTGTTTTTAGTTTGTCTCACACATGTACTGAAGCAAGGTTTAAGGAGAAAAATAAAAATAGAAGCAGTATACCAAAATCTTACAATATGACACAAAATAACTAGTTCTAGAATTAGTGTTGTATGTAGATTGACTCAAAACATAGCTTGAAATTTGTCCAACAGTCTAAACTATCTTTACTCATTTAAACAGTTGTTTTCTAAAAAAAATTCTAACTATAAGAATATAAACAGGCAAATTCATACAGCTATTAGTTTTACCAAAGCAGTTGAAGCTGTTGAGAATTTCATTTAAAAAAGGTTCATGTAAGAGTTGATGGTGTCACAGCATATTCACAGGGTATTCTTGTGAAGTTTCTACTTAGGGAATACAATCTGAACTTTTACATGAAACACCCTGCTGCACAAGTATGCCTTACAGTTAGTTCATCTACTAAGTCATTAGAGGAAAACAAGGGAGTGCAGTGTCAACCTGTCACTGAAAGGCACAATAAATATACATGCCAAAAGAATTACACATATATATGCTATAAAAATCTGTCAGAGTTTTAATATCATATGAAAGATATAATTAGGAAAAAGTCAAACAAAAACAAAACTCTTGGTAGAAGTTATTTCAATGTAAGACCCTACTAGATCAAAATTTCAATTCAAAATTGCATGTTTAGTCCAAAACTTGCAGATATCATTCTAGGTCAGGATTATCAGTTAAACTGGTTTAAAAAATATGATGAAAAGTCTATGCTGGGGGCTCAGAAAGAACAGCAAGAACACAGGCAATTTCTGGGTTGAAGATACACTGTGCTAACAATAACAATGGAGGATCTTCTAAAATTTAACTGTCAACACATTTGGGGCTACTTTATAATGTCTAGTTATGCTATCTGATCCATATGTGACCATCTGGAGATTTGTTCTGCCCTACTGATTTTGAGTTTTTCATTGCTCAATTACCTGTATGTGTACATATTTGTGTGCCCTCTAATACCTGATTTCTATATTTCATATATTCTGCTAAGTCTGCGGAGACACTAAAAGTGTTCACTCAGTGCCCTTGATTCCATGCCATTTTGCAGTATAATCTGATCCCGGATGTGTCTATGATAAATTTGATCAGTGGTGCTATTTATATATGGATAGATAGACAGCCCTATATATAGTGAAATGAAAGTTTAAATTATCTTAAACAAAATTGCTTAATTTGATAGCAGAACAAGTGACTAGAGTTTTCAAAGGTAAGAGTTTTGCTAAGATTTTTGAAAATAGACAGTAAACATAAAGGTTATACTCCCCCTCCCCTGCTCCCTGAAAAATGAATGGATATTTGAAAAATAATTCAACAAGCAGTAAGTCTATTTCTGTTGATCATATATTGAAAGGGTTTTTTTGGAAATATAATTTAGTATACATTAAAATACATTCTGTAATCTTTCTTTACATTGACTCTAAATTTTAGTTCAGAGCTCCTGACTGAAAAAAATAGGCAACTTATTATTAGCTATTATTTGAAGATCATTTATGAAATATAATATCATTGTAATGGTGGCTTGCAGTGTTGACATTTTTCTCTTTTTTTGTATCCCTTTCACAAGCCACAAGAAAAAAAAAATCCTCTTTAGTATAAAATAATGAACTTTTTCAAATGTTCTGGATTTCTGAAGTAGCTAAGACACCCAAATCTATAGTTTGCAAGCAATTCAAGCCTCAAATTGCATATACTCTTAAGAGTGTTACAAATTAAAACTGCAATTGTAAAAGCAAAATTACATGAGAGAAATTAAGTGCTTAAAATGTTTTTAATTCATAACATATACTAGTACACATTATTACGGCTTTTATTCTTTATCATCATTCTTATTATACATAGATTCCTTACTATCATATATTCCTATTTTACTTAGCAACACATTGTAATACAGAATTCTGCGTTTTTATGGGCCATATTTAATCAAAGTTAATTATTTAAACCTTAAAATCACCAGTCTGCAACTAAAATACTATCATCTACTTTTCTTTTTATCTTTAGTAATATGCCCATTGCTTCCTTTTACATAAATAAATACTTTCTTGAACTATTTGACTTCTGTTTTTTAAATGAAACAAATTCCCTTCTTCTAACCAGAAGTCTGCTATAAACGTAAGTCACCTGGGAGCCTGGCCAAAGTCTGAAACAGCACAGCTGAAGGGTACAGCCATTTCACAGGGTCCTCTCAGAGAGTATTTGGTTTGCTTTCCTAACTTTCTAAAAATAGTGGATTACACAGGCTACCTCCATCTCATGGTTCAAGAACTTAGAAAAGGCTGGACTATGGATTTCAGCAAAACATAGAACACATTTTATTAAAGAAGTCAGGATATTACAAGTTTTCTAAATGTTTTCTGTTTACTTTCTGAGACAATGCAAATGATCTAGCAGTTACTGGCATGGAAACCTCATAATGCTCCCAAATATCAGAACTTCAAGCATGAATCATACAGTTACTTTAACAGTTTTGAAATATGTTTTTGATCTATTTTAGCCACAAAATTGAATACAGGAAGACTGCTACCTAAAAGGTAGGATTCTAAATACTGTATTAAGAATCATATAATGTGGTCAGTTATAAATATATATACATATGCACACACACACAAGAAACATGTTTTTTTAAACATGAATACTTAATTGTATATTCAAAGTTGTTTTAATTAATTTTTAACATAGTTGTTTCACTAACATTTAAGGAGCTATTCTCCTAGGTATGAAGATCTACTATAAATAAATTTATTTTTTCCTCTTACTCAAATCTAAAATATTTTGCCAAGTTTTAGACACTATAAACTTAATTCAATTTCTCTTAGAAAGACAAAAAAAAGGAAAAAGTTTGCATTGATTAGCTGCTATAACGAGTTCACTACATAAATTTAAAACCTTTAAATTACGTTAGTTTAAAAAAAAGTCCTTCATGTGGTAGTTGAATCTCGTAAACCACAAAGCATGTCATTAAGCAATGTCGCTGCTTTACTCAAAAAGGGACTGTTCTATAGCCACAAGTGAGCAGCAACTAAAAAAATATTTTGAGATAGAAAAATAGCAACTGAATATTAATGTTTCACAATATTTCCAAATGCTGTAGAGGCAGGTCTTCTGTGAAACCACTCAATGTCACAGCCAAATTTAATGTCCTTCATTTTGCAGATACAAGTGCACCATCAACTGTCTGTAGGATTAAAAATTGGATTTACTATTAATTGGGTCAAAACAGGGTTACTTATGGACACAGCTGGTTACCGACAAGGGTAATTAGCTCTTTGCCCCTCATTTTATGGGTCCCAGTCTGTAATTATACCTGGATTCAGTCAGCATGAATTTAGGAACACACATTCACAAAGGTACAACCACTGTGCCCTTCATCAATGCCTTTCAAACGAAAGGGTGAAAAAAGGCCCGGGGTAGTTTATAACTTTTGCTTATTGATTTTTAGGATTAAGACATGAAGAATAATCTAACATTTTAAGATATTTTTATTATTGTCAATACCTTCATTTTATCTGACTCTAAAGATGAAATCTTTAGAATCTTTGGCAAAAACTTTAGCAGAGTGAGAAGCACAAACTGGACCAAGAGGCAATTAACTGAAACAGTTAACTTGTAAGTCACCCTGATGTTATTAAGGAAAGCAACATTATAGCACTCTTTTTTTTTTTTTCCAAAAGACAACATGGATTTATGAGACTTTTACTTCTCTATTTATGTAGAACTGATAGTGATCCCCTCCTAAAAGGTTCAAAGAACGAACCTGGGGTATTAGTATTCAAAAGCAATTTGATTAAACCAAGTAGGTTGAGAGTATTCAGGAACACATTTCTAGTCTTGACCTTGCATGTCAACATAAAGACATCTATGCTATCTTTTAAAAGACCAGTTTTCAAACTTGATATCTGAATTACAAACCTAATGATATCTTTGAATGTCGAGAAATACTGAAGTAAATCTTTCAGTATTATTGTGCCCACAAAAGCTAACTTTTAACATTTCTGGTTGAGACTCTTACAAATAAAAAATAATCAGGATCTAACAGAAAATAAACCGCTAAGTTAATTCACAATAGAATTTTTGAAGCTGAAAATATCCAACGAATAACAGTACTTACGAGTTTCTATTTATTTATAAAACTCACATTCAACAAAGTTTGTGCCTCCGGTAAGGTACTGTAACAGCAGTTCAGAACCTTACTTCTAGTTATATTTTTTACAAAATCCATGGCTCTGGCCTTAAATAAACATGCCCGCAAAATAAAATCTCAAAATAACGATAAAAAGTTTATCCAAGTTGAACTGATTTAAAATCTGCTGTTCTTTTACAATGGTACAGCACTTTTACCAACAAACAAAAACAAATCATTTTCATTCAGCTATTCCCATGGTCTTATATATAATAATGTATATGCTAAACACATACATGTATCTACATTTATCATTCCCAGAGACAGATACTGACTGTGCTATTACAAACTAAAAAGTATGTCAACACTTTCTGTCCTAACAAAAAGTCATTGAGTTAAAGGACTCATAAAGTTATTCACAATAAAGTTTGGCCAGACTTGGTTCTATTGCTTCTCATAAAGTTCCCCAGCCCAACATCATCAATAAGAACACGCTGTACAACTAAACTATTAACAAAGCAATCCATAATTCCAAACTCAGAAGACTGTATGCCCATATCCCCTTTTCCAATTATTGTATATCCTTAAAAGAATATAATATTTACTCACTTTCAATGAATCAAAGCAGGCGATTACTCGTCCATTTTCAACTTGGCAGCTTTTCGAAGGATGTGCAAATTTACATTCCGTGTCTGGCCGTGAGCAAGTCCCCCTTTGGAACTCTCTACATACTTCCAGTGTTAGCCATTTTGTGTCCCGAATTGGTGTGACACTAACAGCCATGTTTAGATTTTACAGGTAGTTAAATTTTTCAGTGAAACCAACAAACCCAACCCCCCCCAAAAAAAGAGTAACCAAAAAAAAAAAAAGCTGAACTGATAAAACTGTAAAATGATGATGAAAATGTCCCCTCCAAAATACTTTTCCCCCACTCCCTGCTTTAATAGTACATGGAAAATTGTGTTGTCAATATTAAGGAAAAGATCTCCCACTAGAAATTCACAGCATGAAACTGTTAATTCAAAGATGTTTTGGTTTTTAGACAAATAGTAGGATTGTAAGTAGATGAACGTTTAAAAGTAGGGCCTGGAATCAGCCTTGTGCTCTCAGTAAACCCTTCCCAGTGCCAATTTGGAGCCCAAAATGCAAGCATGAAAACGTGGCAGACCCTTTGACACCGAATTTCCAAGCTGCTTTCAGCAAAGTTGTCTGAAAGGGAATCTCCTCACAGCTGAATTTGCAATGGAGTTTGTGGTGCAATCGGTATTGATTAGTTTGGCATAGACAGATGCAGCAGTTTAGAGCAAAATCGAGAAAATGATTTTTTTTCCTCCTTGATTTCCTGGCAGAAGATATCTTACTTTTCCAGCAAACTTTTCTTTAAACACTAAAGCAGCCTAGGGCAATGCCAGATACTTAGAGCTTTTCTCTTGATTATAAGTAGAAATGGGGGTGTCTGGGCTAGAGGTGGAGGGTGGATGTGCTGTCGTCACAGTCTAGCTGGCAGCAAGCAAGGCAAAAGCAGAGACTGCTCTAGAAGCGGTTCCAAGCAGCAGAGACGTCAGGAAAGGCACTTCTTAGTACCAACCTGTAGAAAAAAGAGATAGGTTAAGATTTACTAAGTAGCACTTCACTGATGTCCTATAGTATCACAACCTTGCCATGTGATACTAGACTAAGTAATATTCAAGTCAGCCCCTCTCTCTCCCCCTCTCACTCTCTCTCACAGACACAAAATACTTACAGTGAGGCATATTGCAGCCAGCCATCGTAGATTTATTAAAAAAAGGGGCCGTTTCCCCTTGTGAAGCAATGCATGATAGAGAGATAACCAATCACAGATAGTGTTGCAGCAATATTCTGGGCAGAAAGCCAATAGTGTGGGCTGTCTTATGAAAGGTCGCGCCTGTCAGACGTTCATTACTATGCTATAAGCACAAAAAATGTCCATCAGATGTGACTTATTCCACTGCAAGAGGACGAGCATGTGGGTTTTGAATTTACCCAACATGCAGTTAGTGGGCTAAACCATGTTAGTTTCAAAACAGCTTCTAAGACAAGTCCAAGCACTTGAAGATCACTACGGGGGAATAAAAGGCAAGGTTTAAAAACTGCAGCTGACTTCTAAGCTGCTTTCCCTCCCGCTCTGCGCAGGGACGGGCACTGAACAGCCTGCTCCTGCTGTCCTGACACGTGAATAAAAAAGGAAAGGGGTGTTTACAAATGGTACATTCTCCTGACCTATCCAATTCACTTCCTTCTAAAGCCCAAGTCCTGCCCCTCCACTGCAAGCTGCACTCATACTGTAAAACTATTCCATTGAGCCGGCAGACGCTTTGTCAATATATCACAGGCAGGCGAGATATGAACAAAAGCATCCTTTATTTCAATATTTTAAAAACAGAAGCTGAGGTCATGTGGAGAAAATAAGGAATGCAGTGTTGTCAGCGTGTCTGGTAAATCTGAAGTCAACCTCAAGGGAGAAAGTGATTCCATTGCAGAAACATTAAATATTAAGTGAGCAATTTGATTTGGGCAGTGTGATGCACTTCAGAAGTACAATTCCAAATGAAGCCAGAGGGTTGGGGGTGAGGGATTCCCTATTGCCTAATGATCTATCAACTCGGCATTATAAGACTACTCCTTAGAGCAGAGCATTTTTGCTTTTAACAACTTACTTTCTCTTTCAATCAGACTGAAGAACTTTCAAAAAATTTTTACTAGTTACAGAAACAAAAGCAGACATTTTTTCTTCTGAATGTTGTCAGTGAAGGATGCAAAGCTTTACGTAACAGTGTTTGATTATACTTACTTCTTTCTTGGCCAAAAATGGTCTACTGGCATACAGTATACTTATAATTTTGGAAATTAGAATATAGAATATGAGTATACATTAAAAAACAGGAATATCTAGTAAAATTTAAATTTTTATTTTAAGATTAATACTGTCATTTTAACACTAATTTTTTAAGCTACTTTCTTAAACTATTTGGAAAATACTGTAGTAAGACTACAACTTTTGATAGAGATTAAAAAACGTATCTCGGTATTCAAGAAATATTTTTGTTTTCAAAAAGTTTTCAGGTCCTAATGCCTGGTTCCATAAAAACACAGTCAGATCCAGTCATAAACTCTAAACTCTGTGTGTCTTCCTGAATATTTGTTCTGTATTCAGAATTTCTCTGTGACTTCATTTCTTGAGAATGGACCACATCTTTAGCCCTTCCCTCCAGAATCTTCAAATGCCTCACCTGCAGCCATTTACCTTCTTTAAAGCCAGCTAAGGTGTCACATCCTCCAAAAAGCTACAAAGATGTCATTTCCTATATCTCTACCCACCCATATATTAATACTACCTTCTCTGAATTACCTCTGCACCTATTCCTTGCATAGTGTTTTATTTTCTTATATGTCTGACCCACTAGATGACGTATGTTCCCAAGTATAGAAATTATTATTTATCTCAGCCCAGTGCTTAGTACAGTGATGAAAAATAGATGGAGTTTCATAAACATTGGTAAATTATCAATTACTACATCAGGACTTGGATTGCCTCTAGGGTACAAAATATATAAACACACAGGAACATACTCATATAACCACATGAATACAAAATATGAACACACTCAAACACACACTCGAAAACACACACAGATCACTGCCTGTATAAATTACTACGTTCCACAGTCACATATGCCCTCCTACCAACTCAGAATCTCCCCCTAGCTTTGGACAGCTCCCTCTCTCATTCCACACAATGAATTTTCTAAAATTTCATCCCTCTCAAGTCCCTCCACCTCCATGTTCCTCTAACTACTCACAGCAGATGATCTTGTATGTCACAAAAATTTCATAGCTGGAACAGTAGCCCTTGGGCATGAACTATTCCTTTCCTTCCTGGCCATCCTTCTTTATACTATCTTTCTGTATCTTTCTTCTCATTCTCCCAGTTCTCCCTCCTCCTGCCCACAGTGAGGCTTCCACAAGCTTCCACCTTGCCTCATTCCTTCTCAAGCCCTCTTTCCCTTCACTTGCCCTCTGTACATGCATACACTGCCTTCCCACCACTTCTTTCTCTTAGCTTTCCAATGTGCTGAAGTAACTCCAAACTGGGTAGCATGGTAAAAGGAAGGGGACCTTGCCCTGGCTACGCCTCCTCTCCCCAATGCTCTTAATCCATCATTCCCAGACAAACAACTAAAGAGTCATCTATCTACATGTGCTGTTTTTCTGCTTCTTCCTCTCCCATTCACTTCTGAATCCCTATCAGTCTGATTTCCATACCCATTACTTCACTGCTCAGCAAAGATCGTCAATGCTGTCATAAAAGCCAAATTCAAAGACTATGTTTAGTCCTTGTATTTACTTGAACTCTAAGACGATTTACAGCTCCCTCTTTCTTGAACCTTTCCCCTTGTATGAACTGGGACATTTTATCATTTTGCTTCTCCCCGTGCTGTACCTCTTGAATTCTTGTAGAGAGGAGTTCCTGAGGGTTATTGGCATAGGTCAGGATGTTGTGAGCTCCTGGGATTTGTTACATGCTAACCTTTGTTTGGTTTGACACATACTTCCTCACCCTTGCAACTTGGCAAATCCTTTCTCCTCATTTAAGTTGCTATTCAAAAATCACCTTCTCCATATGGATGGACCAACTATACTAAACATGACTGCATCTTAGAATGTTTTCAGTACTTTGTATCTCAGTACAGTATTTTCAGTACTTCTTGTTCCCCTCACCAAGGTTATAAATTCCCTGACAACAGGGTATATCCCCAATGTCCCGCATTCCCCAATTCTAGGGACACAGACATTTTTTAAATGTTTGATAAAGAATAAACTTTATTCATACTAATAGGAATAAACACATATGAGGATGTGTTCCCAACTCAGAGGAAATGTTTAATTATCATCTATGGGGTTAAAACAATAAGAGTGAGGAGAATGATACCATAAGAAATATCTGCATTGCTTCGTGGTTATGTCTAAATACAACCACAAGATTAATTTCTAGCATTGATAATTTTACCTTTCTGCCATGCTACAGGCTTAGTCCCACTCAAGTACAAAATATAATTACTAAAATGCTTGCAATTAGTGTTCTGGTTATTTTTATTTTCTGTAGCAGAGAAATTCTATTTACTTCAAGTGTTATTAAAATAGTTATAAACATATTTGTAAGTTGACTATACTATTTAATTGTAAAGGATATAGACAAGGATGATAATCACAGTATCTTCAATTAGCCAGGCATGGATCCTGAGCAACCAGAATGGACACTGACCTTTATATCCATGATTAGTCTAGCTGGACCTGGTAATATGTGTACCATTCCTTGATACAGGGCACTGTGGGTAATGAACTGATCACATCCTATAAATTAATTTGACTAAATTGCTGACATCAGATGATTGTGTTGAATTCTCTCTCTTTATTTAAAAAGAAGAATTTCAAGGATAAATGGGAATCTCTATAATTATTTTAGTAAATTAAGATTTTATAGAATTTGGATCAGTATACAATTCTCATAACATTACTTCAACTAGTAATGGGTTTTTGTTCTATAGATCAAGACAATGTTTAAACACGTGTGGGTAATGTCCAGATTGTGAGAATTCTTGCAAACATATTTGGCCTAAAAATAAGTTTTGTTTGTAAATAATTATTGAAAGAAATAGTTCTACTTTCCAATATTTACTAACAGGTAAATTGTTTTTGAAGTATATCTTTAAATTTCAGTATATTATAATGAACTTTTATGAACAACAAAAATACTATTTATAAGAATCAAACTTTTTGAAACTTGCTTAATAGCAAGCTCTCTTTACCACATTGATCAAATTCCAAACATGATAGTCTCTTGCCTTATATGACATCTTCTACAAGCATATTCTGCTACAAGAACCAATTTCTCCTTCAGTGATATCAGAAATCATGTATATATTCTACTTCAAGATAGATATAACAGGGAAAATAGAAAAGAGGAGAATGAAGAAAATGTGAAATGACAGAAATAATGAAAACCAAGAAAAGGATGAAAGATAAAGAAAAAAAAGAAAACGAAATCATGGGAAATTACAAACAATTATTCTTATGGCCATTGACGTATATTAGTTGAATGGCATTGAACTGACACACTGGATGGCTTTATATAAATATATATTTAAGAGTCACATACATACTGCACTAGAAGATAAATAGACGCTTACAAGGTATGAAAATGAAATCCTGTTTTGGAGAACTGGATGGCTTCCATGAGCAAGGTTAAATTTCCTAGTTACATATGTTTACTGATCATTTCAGTTCTAAACCAAATATAGGCAGTTGATCCAGTTACATACCAGAGTAGTTGGCTGGAAATTTTGGAGACTTTTTAAAATATGATTTTGATGTTGAGATAGGTTATGTTTAGGAAGTTAATAATTATTTGAGGTCTTTTATTAGGATTTTTATTTACTAAGACAGTATTAACCTAACTGAAAGAGTGGTTAACTTCACCCTCTCAGTTTGGAGGTAAGAAGAAGGGGCTCCTTGCCCAAAACCATAACTTCTTCCCCTGGCTCACTGATGTCAACAAGTCCATAATTAGCAACGCAGTACTTCAACAAACTAAGTTTGCTCACGTGACAATTTTTCCCAGGGCTTGTCCCAAATATGAACAGAGATTTTAGTATACAAATAATGAACCAAGCATTTCTGGAGGCTGTACAGCCATTTCCCTACTCACGGAGGCACTAAATGGAGTAGCAAAGCTGTTATTTATTGTATGGGGAATGGGTTAATGCAGCCTTCAGCAGTATTCAACTCCATATAGCAAAAAGCTGAGATCAGTGTTTCTCAATGAGGAATAAGCATGAGTAGTACCCATGGCGATTTTAGGTGATACACAAACATAATTTTAATAGATGCATCAGAATGCTAAAACTAGCTCATGAAGTTTATGATTACACTGATAACATCTCTTAGGAAGAAGCTAAAGTTTAATAGAAATAATTTAAAGAGTAAGACTAAGCAAATTTATTGGCAAAAATCATGAAGGAGATATGCAAATGACTGAAGTTTTAGAAATACTGCTAAGAAAAAAGATAACTTTCAATCGCACATCCTCTGAAATGGCATAAAGACTGCCAATGTACCCTGCTGGTCTGACACATTCCAGACAAGCTCCTGCCAAGAAAAGGAGGGTTGTGTTTACTAATTCAAATAAGTAATCTAAGGTCTGTGGAAGCAGTCTTTTAAAATTGTGATCCCTTCATAGGTTTGCTTCCCTAAATCATCAGATGGTCTATTGTTGGAAGGATGATGAAGGAGTGTTGGTTAGGTGATGCACTATTGCTCATGATTAGAATTCCAGAAGCAACTAACTGCATTCAAATTAGAAAATTATTATACCTTAAGCATTTATATTTAAGACAAAAAAAGATATAAAGCTCCTATATAGATAATGATTTAAAAGTAAATTTTTGATTACTGTATCAAGCAAAATTTAAAACTTAAAAGATGGTAAGACTACTAGAAGGTAATTACCACAATGAATCGTCGTGCTTTGTACCTAAATAGGCCTTCATCCAGTCCCTAATGCAGTTATCTTCTTAGAGGTTTTCCAGACCATTGTTGAAAGTATCCAACCTTCTCTTCCTCCCAACAGCACCCGACTCGATGTGAGAAAAATACATAATATTAGACCTAATACTACCTAGTAGTATGTAGAAAAAAAGCAGAGTAATATTATACACTCATCTCACTGTCTCCTTATCATCTGTCTCTAGGAAAGCAGGCAGTTGTTAAGCCAGTTATCCACTAAATCAGCACCAAACAGTGCCTGGCCCAGAGGAAGCAAACAATTAATATTTGTGGCATGATTGAATAATTTTCTTAGTATATCTGAATACTAGTATATAAGTATTTTCTGCAAGTTTACAATGCCTGAGTTATAGGTATACAGTTTAATATATTGGAGATGTCACCTTTATAACTGAATGAAGCAGCAACAAACATTGCACATTAGAAGGAGAGCATGAGGCAACGAAGTTAAAATAAAACCATATTTAAATACCTCCTTGATTGTGAAACTGAGGGAAGATTTTTTTTAGCCACAGAATAATTCAAAACAACTTTATGTGGCTTTGCAAATTTAAAACATTTAAATAATTATCTGAATTTCTGACAGAACCAGTCTTCAGTTTTGGCAACAGATAGAACACTGCATTTTTTTCTGATGATATTCAAACAGATAGTGTTTTAACATTTTCCTCTGTTCTACAAGAAGGTATAATAAGGTAAAAATGTAAATGCTACTTTATCATTCTTCAGAAGAAAACACTAATCCTATTTAGTGTTTTATTTACTCATATATTACACAAAGATGTTACCTTGTTAGCCTCAGGTAGTCATATCTAATCTGTCCATATCATTTAATATTTCAAAGTAATAAACAGGAAATCAGAACACCGACTACAACAAAGTTGACAATGTTGTTATGTGCTCAAGAGCTAAATGATAGAAAAATCAAGTCTCACCATTCTGGCAATTTTCAGGAAAAAATGGTACACTGACCCAACCAGAATCTATCAATGTAAAACTAGCATGACAAAACTGAATGCTAAATGGAATGTAATATACTGTGATATTGTTATTCCTGTGGCAATGCCTTGATTATGGACTTTGATTCCAAAGCTTACTTTAATGACTTTTAGTTTATTTGACATAGTAACTAAGGGCCAAAATCTTAGTTTTAATATTCAACCTCTGTATCTTCTGAACAGTATCACCTAGCTTCTTACTGAGGTTTGTGCCCCTCTGCCTAAAACATTGTAAAATACGATCTTCACTGCTTAAAGAATGGTAGCAAATTCATCTATGCTTCCCTAATGACATTATTGCACAACTCATAAAGTATCAAGCTGATCAACAAGAGAACTAAGAAAATATTCCCACAGCACCCCATGCATCAGGGAAATTTGTTGCATTTGTACTTCTTTGCCCCACTAAGCCAGAAATCATTCTCACAACCAGAAGTCATAAGATTTTCTCCATAATTAACCTATACCTATTGTCTATTTTGGCTGACTCAATTAGGATAAACTATAAAATCAACATGTGAAGAAAGGACTGATATAATTTTAAAAAGTGCCCAAAATATAAAGCATACCCCTATTAGGATCACACTCAATAACAGTTGCCACACTTTCCAGAATTCCTTAAAATTTAATGTGGCAATTGCCCTCAATACTATCCACTAAATCTAAACGTCAAAGGTTGATCTTAATAAATAGATCTTGAATTTTCAAATCTCTGATTTAAAACATAGTCTAGTAACTCCAATCAGGAAAATTTAACTAGCTTATTTCTATTGAATATTAAACATAAAGAGTATTCATATATGTATTAATTTTGAACTATAATAACAAACTTCTTTCAAGAAAACATTTACCAATATGTATTTCCAACAACAAGGAATAACATGCTTTTCTATATTCGCTATACCTTGAAAAGATACTAGCCCTAAATCTACATTTTAAATTTCTCTTGCGAGAACACACACAAAAAAGTATGATATGGCTTTTTTCTATAAATGGAAAGAACTTAAAACCTGTCTCTGCATTTTGAAAATTACTTTCAACCATTCACCCTTATATGGCAGCTAATCAATAGAAACATTTGTAAAATCAGTTTTTCAACACCTGTTACTTCAAAACAAAGCATTTCACTGCTAAAACAATTACAATATTTGCATTTTCTCATTCTTTGCCCAAAAATGGGGTCTGGAAGTTTAAAAAAAATGCTTTAATTGACAGATTATCTAAATGAACAATATATAGCTTACCATTATTTTCTTATTAATAAAAAGAAAATGTGTCGTTAAAAGTGTCTTCAGGGCATGTTATATTTGGAAAATCTCTGACAGCACTATGTCATATGATTAAGGGAATGCTTTTTTTACACACTATTTCTACAACTGTCAGAAAATATCCTGCTACCCCCCTCCTTTTTTAGATGTTAATTGACTAAAGGAAATGGTTTCTGACAACTGCTATAAATAATGCAAGGCGTTATCAAACTAGCTAAGGCACAATAGAACTCTGGAAAACTCTTGTAGGCCCAAATGTATTTTCCCATGTGGTAATTTCCCGTGAGGCTAGAGCTTCACTTGCAGTCATTTCTGAGTCCAGAGTAGGGAGGGTTCCTGAAGCAGCATGCACTTCCAATTAAAATAACAAATACAGGTATACATTCTTGTATAATTTTGCCTATGCACATACGTCTTGTTAGAAAATAAAATTATTGTCCCCTCACTTTGCCCTCCTCAAACTCTCTCAGTTATTAAATAACAGTTCACAGAATAAAGTAACTAAGAATGGATTTTTAAAAGACTTAAAATAGTTGGTAGAATGTTTCAGACTGTGAGCATTTCCAATGCTTTTTATTCTCATTTTCACAATGGGATTTTACCATATTGTCAGAGTATAAATAAAGTCACACTTCTCAGAGGAGATCAAAGACTTTATTCTTAGGATTTCATACTTTCCAAAGGAGTATACATACTGAACTAATAATATGGGAAGAGTTTGAGATTTGGGTTTTCTTGCTAAGTAGAAAAAAACGCCCTTTTCTTAATTATTTTAATTGCACATACAGTTCTGTCCATTCTGGAAAAGCTGTAACACATGAAGAAACACAAAGAACAGATTACACCCTTTGAATGAGACAGGGATTAATGCTCTATGTGTTTCCATGAACATCATATGCTCCTAAATAGCAATGTCCAGCTTTTTAAGGCAAATCAGAATGCAATGGGAGCTAGCTAATAATCTCAAAAAACTACAGATAGTTTATTAACAGCAACAGTTATTGCTCTCGGATATTGATATTCCAGAAAGATTCTTGGACCACATGAATCAGTCACGTAAGAGTGACTGTTAAAAATATATACTATTCCAGGGACCAACCCTAGACCTACTGAGGATAGAGACCAGGAATCTATGTTTTTACCAAACTTCCCAAGTTATTTTTAATTCCATTAAATTTTGGCAATCATAATCAACCAAAGCTAAAATACCACTCCCACCAGAGATTTTTTACTGCGCTTTTACTCAATAATTCCCTAAAAACTCAGAATATCTTCTCCAAAAAGATGGCTTGTTTAAAGATTCAGAGACATGCTCTTTGATAATATTCTATCAACTACTTCAGAAAACTAGCATGCTTGCAAAATGTTATTAAAAGTTCCGTTATTTTTCATTTTGTATGTTTATTTGAGACAGAATCTCACTCTGTTGCCCTAGCTAGAGTGCAGTGGCACCATCATAGCTCACTGCAACCTCAAACTCATGGGCTCAAGTGACCCTCCTGTCTCATCCTCCCAAGTAGCTGGGTCTACAGGCACACACCACTATGGCTGGCTAATTTTTCTATTTGTTGTAGAAACAGGGTCTTGCTCTTGGTCAGGATGGTCTTGAACTCCTGATATTCATTATTAATAATATTATTTTAAATCATGCATGCCCCTCCACATCACTCTAAGAGACTACTCACCATATACTGCCACTCACCATATCTCAAATCATTTATGTTTAGCCCTACCCAACAGTTCACAATTTAGCAGCAAAAGCTATTTAGTTTGTAAAAAGTCCCCCAGAGCATCTAAAGGAATACCCTGAACCAATTAAAAGAGCAATGATGTAGCAATCACAACTTTCATATCTTTGAATTTTCCAATATTTTTATGTAGCACTCCACCCATTAATTAGATTATCAAACAATCCAAGAGCCTATCCATTATTGTTATGGGAAAGTTATCTTTTTCACTTAAGGAATTATTTCCTTTGGTAATGTTTGTTTTTGTTATAATTTGCTTCTCAGCATCAGAAAACTATCAGTTCAATTTCCTTACTCATCTTGATCATTATTGTTTCATGTCCCATTAGTTTTTTTAATAGTCTCTGCATTTTTATTAATAAAATTTTCAAACATACAAATAAATTGAAAGAAAATGGTACAATAAATTAAAAAAAAACCTTTCCACATTTTCCTATCATTTTAATGTCAAATTAACTATTATATATAATCTCTCTCACACACATACACACACACAGGAAATGCTTTAGAGACTGGTATTTAGGCTCATTATTTCTTGTTTATAATAATAATAATTTATAATAGTAAAATTATTTTGCAAAAAAATAAAAAACAAGATACCTATCCAACCACTAAAATATGACTGAATCAACTGTTAGTATGATAGATAAAATGTGAGATAAGGATTAGTATGTATATGTGTATGTATATGTATGTGTGAGTGTGTATCTAAAGAATAAGGAAAAATGTTTACATTGGAACTAGTCAAATAATTTTCTTTACATATAACAAAAACCTAGTCCTTTATTTAAAGTCAAGTAAAACCTCTGTGTTAAAGGTAATGGGGGAAAAAGACTTAAATAATGCTTTAATCTTCTTGCAATAATAACCATTTTATTTTGGATAAAACTAAAAACTTATGCTCCTTTATTAAGTAACACCCCTTGAAGAAATTAACTTTTGAAAAGTTGGCTGCGCTACATTCTAGACATGTGCTGAGATTTCTTTTTGGTTTATATATAAAATCTGCAAGGTGTTCACTGGTTCTTTAATATAAAAAAGTTTCTACTGGAGTAGCCAAGTACAGAAATTTATGTTTTTCCTCACAGCTTATACATTCTGTTATTGTTTAACAACAACAAATAATATTTTATGTATTGGTATACAATTTATTTTCATCCTAATTTTTGTCATTTGTTCCTCACAACTCTAAGAGATGGTTATATTATCTCATTCATTTGTGAACAAATAAATTGAGCCTTTCATGGTTGACTGACTTACCAAAGTCCCCTAAGCTAACTAAATGGAAGAACCAGGACCCAAAATCAGGTCCCAATCAGATTTCAAATGTAAAATTTCATTCACATCATAGGCTGTCAATTTAATATCAAACTTTGTGGCCATGACAACAACAATAAATAAAACACAAAGCAAAAAGCAGAGAGAGATACGGAATGAAGTGGAACGTATTGCAGGTACCACTACAGCATCACTTGTGGTTTGCTCTGAGTGGGATGTGAGTAAGTGAAGGAGAAAGCCTTGAGTGCTGATTCTGAGGGAGATAAGATGGCCGCCTTTACAGAGCTGAGGGATGGACGCTATCATTTTTGTATGCCCATTGGGTAGACACTGAACGTTAATAGTTAATAATATACACCTACAGATGTGAAAATTCTACCCTACAGCTATCAGTTTCTTCTCAATTAAGATTGTTAATCAGTTCTGAATAGATTACAGAGTTCTAAATACTTAGTAGCTGATTGAAAGATTAATAGTTGAGGACAGGGTCCTTGAGCATGATTTGTTTTGTCTGCCCTCTAAGCAACAGAAGGCTACATTTTCTTCAGAGCTTTTGTAAGATGAGTTAAACAATGTGTCAGCAGAAAACTTCCATATAGGTAAAATGGAATGCTGCTTTAAAAGTATAAAACTGATATATGCTAAGTGAGTATGCACACAGTAAGGCTGATCTATATCAACCATTAAAACAGTATTTGAAGAGCAGTGAAGGAGGTGGAATAACTGTCTGAAACACTTAGAAGCCATGTAGAGTCAGACTCATTTTTTGACAGCTGATAAAACTATAGAAAAGTTTACCAAAGAGAAAGTACTGAGGATTTGAAATGGCATAAACGATTTTTTTCTTTTACGTGTACTAAACCTGTTCTCTATTAATATCAGTTACTTTTCTGCATAGAAAACTGGTAAATATTAAGTTGTTTTATAAAATGAAAACCCCAAAGTCAAAACAATAAAAAAAAATTAGAATTCTGGTTCCACTTCCCCCAAATATCTCCTTTGACAAAAATTGCAGGTGTTGGTCCTCTAATTGTGCTGCTTTTTTTCCCCCAAAGTTCTCTTTCTTTGTTCCGTACTATCCTAAAAATGAAAGGTTTCCCTTAAAGAAGTCCAAATACATTCAACACATACAGCAACCTTATTAAATAAACATATTCATCAACAATGAAACACAGGTAAAATATATGTACACTGATTATTAACTGTTTCTTGATCACCTTCAATATGTAGCCTAGATATAGCAGGAGTATATGGATCCAGACTTTGAAGAATATCTTGCTTAATTAGAGACATAAAACCAAAACACAAATAATTGTATATAAAAAAACAAACTAAGAAGTACACAGTTGAGATAATAATACAGCTTGGTAAGTTAAAGGTGAGAGAAGTCAGAGGTGATTTCAAGATAAATAAGACATCTAAGGTTGGCCTGAAAGTATGAGTTTTATTTGGTTAGACAGAGACAAAAAGAGATGGCAATCTAGAGTGCAGAAATATAGATGGCAAGACGGTAAAGGTAGGGATGTGGGACATGAACACTGGTGAAACTGATCTGTATGGAGCACCCATATGCAAACAGGGCTGGCAGGAGATGAGGCTGAAACCAAATCAGCAAGGGCCTTAAAGGCCAGCCTAAAGAATTCAGCCTTCACTTCTGAAGTAATTGGAATTCATCCATTCCAGGATTTCACTCAAGGGCAGAGTTAGAATATTTAACTAAACACTGTAATGGCTAAGAATAAAACAGTATATGGGATATGAAAAAAATCTTAATAAACTCTGGATTTTTCTACTTCCTAAAGCTTTTGTTCACTTATCAGAAAGCTAAAAGAGAAATTTAGTGCTGAATTTCACCTCAAGTACTTATTTCATTTCTCTGCCTTCTAATTGATTTGTTATATTTCTTTTTTACTGTCCTATTTGATGTGCACTTTCCTGTTGTAAGCTGACACATCCTTTTTTGATGGGGTATACATCACACATAAATAAAAGTAACATTTGTCTTACTACCAGGTAAGGCTGTAGATGAAATACAAAGTTTCAGAAGAGAAAAAAGAATTTAGAATTCTTAGAATTCACCCACCAAGTACAGCTCATTCGTTTATAAATATTTCAATGAAAGACGGCTACATCAAATTAGAATACCCAGTTACTGCCGTTGATAACTGCTCTAAAATCTACAAGCACCGGGTTCGGCAACCTATCTTCTTGCCTGGCTGTCGAGTGTGACCTTCTCTGGGAATCACTGCTCCTACTATGACGCCGAAATGACCTTCTGAAACTTACGAGGCTTCCAAGGCTGCAGATATTTTCAGCTGTATCAACCCTGGCTGTCACAGCATTCTGCATGATATTGAGTGACAAATCTAGAGCCTCCTGTACTAGCTTGACCTTTTAAACTCACTTTTGCAGCCACTCAAAATTAAGTTTTCTCTTTCTGCATTATTTTGTGATGCAGTTTCTCTAGCTTAATTGTAAAGCATTAATTCTAAGCATAGAATGGTATTTTTCTTTACATGAAAATAAACTACTTACCTCATTCATAGTAAACCTAACATTGGCAGATGCTTTAACATAAATATTTACTGGTACCTATAAATATTTTTTTTAATTACTGAAAAGATTACTTAACTTTGTGGCAACAAGACCTAATAAAATGTCATTATTTCTGCCCTGGCTAATTTAAAATTTGAGCGTTGTTAAAGTATTTTTCAAATCCAATAATGTCAGATCATTCACAAACAGAAAACTGTTACTGAGTGATTAGGTTAAAATTTAACATCAGTGAAAGATAAAGGAAACTGAAGTCAATTTATTATATTAAGACAAAGATTAAGATTCTGAATAATAGAATCTATCAACTGATCTCAAGCCTTAGCAATCATTAGAGAGTGGTAATATATTTAAATTTGCATATGTATATCAGAATCTTTGTTTCTCCTTTGGATTTGTGGCATACTATGTATAAACAAGTGCCTACTTGTAATCAAGCAGAGAACCATGAAATGATATTAAATACAATATTTCAGAGCAAATTTATAAACTAACTCATTAGTTGGTGAATGAATCCCTTAGCTTCATACATTTATTCTATTACATTTGTGTACTTAATTCATACCATACTGATAGAAACAAACAAGCAAATAAACAGCAAAACCCCTAGGTTGAGATCTCAGCTCTCACAGTATATAACTTATATACTTCATAATCCTTTATAGAATGAATATACACGGACATATGTATATAACAAAAATATGTATGTACATACACTCACATACAGACATGCTCCAATTACTCTGGTAGGGATATGGAGGGAAGTGAAAAAAGTCAATCAGAAATCTCCAAGTGAATGTAGAACTATTCCATTTTCAATGACATGTTTTCTTATTTTAATGTTAGCAATAGATTTTTATTTTTTAATGAGAAAAATAAGTTTAATTACCCTAATACCTTCAACAATACAGTTGAACAGATTATAAAAGCATTTCCAACACTTTTTAGGCTGTATACTTCTTAAAATGTGCCACTTAGCAAGCCATCTCACAGAGCAATTGACACAGTGCTATGTCACTCAGAAGTGACATCAGAAACTTCACAGGTGGTAATGATTTTGAGTCTAAAAGTAGATTTTGCTGATCTTGGCAAGTGCTGGGGCAGAGGGTATTAGGTGTGAGTAGAACTAATACTAAGCAAACCACACAGGCAGATTAGGCCATTTGATATATCCCTCTTTTCAAAGCCAGTGAAACTTAAAAGGCTCTTCCATAGTCTCTACTGTTTTATGTCTACAATGCTTCAAGAAAACCTCTTCACATCTTATCTCTTTCATTAAGTATTTCCAGAATTAACTTGGAGTAGGTCTTAAATCTACATTGCTATGAATATTTGTGTACTTAATTCATACCATACTGATAGAAACAAACAGGCAAATAAACAGCAAAACCCCTGGGTTGAGATCTCAGCTCTCACAGTATCTTACTGTATGACCCTTGAGCAAATTACCTAACCTTAATCTTCTCAAGCCTTGATCTCCCTTATAAGCCAGAGAGATGGCAATGCATAAATCTCAGAGCATTGTGTAAGAACTGTCTATGATTACACATGTAAAAGAGTAAGTGCTTACCAAGTAAGTAGCTATTTTTATACTCATCACAATTGCTAATGGTCAAGTCTTTTATTTTTTTGCTTTTATTACTTCACTTATGAATGGACCTTCTTCTCCAGGCCATAAACGTCACGCAGTCAGAAACCATCTAGTCAATTTTCTTAAAAATTTTAATCAAGATCATATAGTGAAACTGTGCAGTGGGCTTTAAACAAATATTTATGACTAAAAATGAATGGGAAAAAATAAAATAAAACTCTGAGTTTTCTAACCTAGTATGTAGATTAAATCCTGGAAACAGGAACAAACACTTCCCAGCTGTGTGGGGTCTTATAGAATATGCACAGTTGCACTTTCACCACGTGAAAGTTTGGAAGCTAGCCTACAAAATGCAGCTTTATTTCCAGCACACAAAGAAAAGCTGGAGGAAAAAGAGCATCGTGTGCACATCTAAAACCCTTTGTCATTAAAGTTAAATACAGCTCACCTTTCTCTTGTGTATTTTTTTTTTTGTTAACACAAAAGTTGTAGGCTCTGAAACTTGAATGTCAATACTGAGTGTTTTAATCTGCTCCCAATCAGCAAGTTAATATGAGAACGATACAGATGAATTGTAGGTCTCCCCACCTGTCTCCAAAAGTGGCAACCTCAGACATAAATTAATCTCTTCTGTGTACTCCAGGAGGATCCTATGGTTGGGTCATCCTTATTTATCAAATACTTTAAAACAGAAAAATAAATTGTTTACATATTGAGTTACATCATTTTAATAAATTATGAGTTGATTTTGTCTTTTCTCCACTATATATACAAAGACTCTTTGGTGGCTAAAGAGTTAACATGTCTACTGAATGATTTTAGGCAAATTCCACACTCTGCCCACAAACAGCCTATTCTCGGCTCCTCTGTGCCCACTTTGTTTTGCCCATACATTATTTGTGAATATTTCTATCACTACACTGAAAACTACTTTCAGAACAGGCACATCTCACTCACCTCTTCATCCTCCAAAGGGCATGACACAATATCTAGCACATGGGCACTGCACTCAATAAATAATTGCTAAATAAGAAAACTCTCTTTTGAAGCCAAAAGCAAAGCAAAGACTCTTCCTTTCTATATAAATAATTTTTTCTCTAAACAATATATAATTTTATTTGGCATATGTTCTAAATAGCTCTTTGAAGAGAGGAATCTGTTAGCACAGTGACATGTCCCCAATAGAACAAGTCTTCAATTAATAGTTTGTCTTTTAAAGTCACAGGCTATGTTATAAACATAATCACAGAGCACAGACTGATCTATGAAAATGATGTAACGTGAAAGCATAAAATAACCACACAAGGATGATCTATAAACTCAGGATATGCTCTGGAGTTACCCCTATCATTTCTTGGTGAAAGTTTTACAACATCATATTACTGGTAAGAAAGTACATTGTCTTCAAACTTCACAAAGCTTCCTCTGAGGAGACCCCACATGGATCTACCTACTGCCAAATGCAAGGTTATAACACATCACAATACTGCAAGCCCTTACCATATCGGCTGAAGACAGGAGGCCTAGTTGGTTTTGTTTCTGTTTTTGTTTATACGAATCCAAGAAACAAAGATTATAAGTATTTTTCAAACTATACTTCCTTTGTAATCCAACGTCAAAGCACAAAGATGAAAATACATTTGACAGCCTTTTAAATAAAATTTATACTTTCTTGACTTCTGTCAGTTGTATGCATGCAGTTTTTAAATTACTCTATCATAAACATGCCACATTCGTTCCCAGCAGAATCATAAAGGAGGAAAAAAGAACGCTTGTTTTGAAGCAAGAAAAGACTTGGCTTTGATTCAGTTCAGCTGCTCACAAGCTGTGTGAATTTACGAGAGCAGGTTAACCTCTCTGAGTCTTAGTGTCCTCATCAATATCAAGAGGATGATGATTCCTGCTTCAGAGGCCCATTCACTAATTGTTTATTATCATTACTAGGTTATTTACTTTGTCCAGCCTTTGTCCAAAAAGACTGTAAGCTGGCAGTGCCTAACATAGATGCTCAAATACAGCAGCTATCTGCATTACTTCTGCTTTGTTCTTACTATGTCCCTCCATATTTTGAAAAGAATGCTTAACCTTCAGGCCTACGTCAGGTGCCACCAAATCTATACAGCATGCCCTGGCCATTCAGATCCACAAAGACTTCCTTCTTTGAATTTCCTTCCTTCTTTGAGTTTCTTCCTTTGGCACTCAATTGTGTAGTGCCTTGTATTGTTAACTTCTCATGTCTTTCTCCCAGACTCAAGTGTATGTCAAGAATAGAAACTATGTAATTATACTTTGGATCCTCCTCTACTGACTTACTACAATACTTTGACTCTAAAAGGTACTCAAAATATATTTGTTAATTGATTATTTACCAGAATACAAGGGATGAATTAATTTCTCTATGCTCTCATTGTTAACATGGTAAAGTAACCTTTTAGGGAGGGGAAAAGACCTCAGCACTTAGTAAACTTCAATCCATTACTGAGAAATAAGCATAATACTATTCTTCCTCTCCCAATAAAATATTTACTTGTAAAAATCTCTGTCCTCAAAACTGTATTTCTCTGAGACAGTCATTTATCATATGTAATTTTCAACAGGTGTGGTCCTCTAGAAGGCATTATGCAGAATTCTATTTGAGGTGTGTATTTTTCTAGTGTCAATTACTGTTCCTGCACCTTTCAAATTATTTTTTTGGAAAGGTCATGCAATGCCTCAGAGAGACTCTACCAAAGATTTTCTTGTATTCCTTGTTGTTCACTTTTGCTATGTTCATCAAATCTCTTAAAGTCTTTTAGATGAGGTAAATAAGACCAAATAAAGCCTAGTGGCCTTATTTGAATGCCATTAAGTTGACAATGCAGTTTTTCCTGAATGTTACGGCAGTGAAACCCAAATAATGGCTCAAAATAATTTGGAGTAAATTTGTCTAGTTAAAATTAGCCCAAGGATAGAATAATAGAGAAGGCAAAGAAGAATTTCTAATTTTAATATTGCTTAATCTTAATTACTTAAAAATAAGCATTTTCTAAGTAACTAAGAAAATAAGTTACTTATTTCTTAGTAATATAACAAAACAGACTTTCACCATACTGTATCTTTATAGAAGCAAAAATTAGATAAGAAAAAAAGGTCTAATAATAGAAAAAGGCCTGAACTAAGTGTGGCTTTTGTATAATACTAACACACCCAGGAAAAAAAGGTAAAATAAAATATTGTCACCATTATTCTCTAGCTTTACATAAACATACTATATTTAAAAACATATAAATAGTTCAACTTATATATTATTTTTCATGGATATAGATAACCTAAATAAATAATAAGTGGTAAATATTTACAAATAGAATCTTTTCCTTGAAAACTATCTTGATATGATGGGAATTTCTCTCTATATATTAAGATACAATATAATCTATCATTGCCCTGGCATTTTCTGCCTAAACTATGTTAAACCATTTATTTGCAAAAAGCATGTAAAGACTTTTAAGTAAAAAGGCCTACAAGTACTATAATAAAGATTTCTCTTCTATTTGAAATATTACTATCCTCTTAACTCCAGATAACCATTAACCAAATTCAACTGCTTATTTATTCTCATATGTAAATCATTCTGTTTATAAGAGTGACTGATTATTAAGGATTTTTATTTCCAGAGAAAAGTGCCACGGTTATACTGATACCTTCCCTAAAATAGCAAGGTCTGAGAAGTATAAATGTCAGCCACATTGAGCACATTGCAAACTTGTTTTATCATGTATCTATCTGCCACCTTGTTTACCACTGAGGATAGGTTACACAGGCATTCTGCATGGACTTTAATAAGGGACCAGACCTGCCTGATGGACGCTGAGACATTTCCCAGCCAATAACAAAACACTCCTAAAGGTGAAGTTATGTTTCCTTCAGAATTACCAATTTGGGATAAAGAATTTGGTGACCTTCTATAGGTCATCCGATCCTGTGTTTTAAAAGAGTCTGGCACACAAATGAAATATTTTAAGAACGTATCTTCTATTTAATCAAGTTATAAGTCCTCATAAGACATAATTTTAAGTGTTTTTATCTTCCTGATATTTTAAAACACAAAACTTTATGCCACCATAGCTCACAAGTAGCAATATGATGAACAGAGACAACATTAAAGTTTTAAATAAGGAATCTTTGACTGATCAAAAGTTTTTAAAATTCATATTGTATTTTTAAAATCATTATTACTATCCCTATTGCCTTTAATGTCCACATCCAATCAGTTGCTACATCCTACAGACCCTAAACTTGTCACATTTCCCCTAGTATACATGTCTTCCTTTTCATTCTTGGGTCATTCCCCTCATTCAGTCCATCATCTCCATTTTGCACAACCACAATCTCATCTTCATTCGGTATGTGTCCTATTTTTCCCCTATAAAATCTCACCAAAACACAACTCCTACAAAGGTACTTCCCTAACTACCAACTGTGTTTTTATGTGCCCCACCATGTATTAAACTTACTACCCACTCCTCGATGACCTCCAAAGTGTAGCACCAATCTCCCTTTCCCAACTGATTCCTCATTTCTTCCTATCCTATTAACAGCTCCCCCAATGTTTTCTCTCTTTATCCTCATTTACTTTCTGCCCATCCTTCTAGAGTCTTCTCAAATGTGGTAGAAAGTGCAACTCTTCTAAATTATTACAAATGTTTATGGTCTCAATCTCCTATCAGCACTCAATACAAATATTTTTTAAATCTGTTTTTATTCTTTTACTCAAGAGCATGGGTTATAAAACTGGACTACCTTGGTTCAACTCCTTGTTCTGCTACTTACTAGTTAAGTACTCTTGCACAATTATCTGTGGCTTAGTTTCCCCATCTGTGAAACAGGGATATTAATAGTACCTATCTCACAGAGTTGTGCTGAGAAATACAATAATCAATTCACAAACCTTAGCCCAGCACATACTGTTCAAAAACGTTAGTAATCATTCTGGTAGCTATTATTCTCATCACTATTCTTTATACATCATTGGAGGCAAGACAAAAACTTGGTTAAAAACATGAACATTGGAATAAAGAAAATAAGCCTCATAGCTCTGAAAATGACAAAAAAAGTTCTAGTCATGCTATTTAACCTTTAGGACAAAGGTCATAAGGCCTATTTTACAGTTCTAGAAAAGATTAAATGAGATATTTTATTTAAAAAATGTAAAACAAGTAGCAACTTCCATTATTTTAATACTTATTATTTACATGTTTGTAATTTTACAGAGTTAAAAAATAAGGCATAAAAAGAGTAAATGGTTTTTCCCAAAATCTGTCAATTCCTTTCAAGACAAAAAATGCAATAAATATATTTAAAACGATCAAAATATCAATATCACCTATCTCATTTACAAAGCAGTTGCTCTTTTTCAAAACATATTATCCCCCAATGAGGTCTGCTTTTGTTATTCTACATGCACTGGAAGAAACATTAGACTTCCAAAACAAATTTAGACATGATGTTTTCAGGAACTGGTGTTGTATGTTTTCATAACTTGGCTTTTTGAAACCAAAATTTAGTAAATAGAAATATTAATAAGTGGGCCTTTGGTAAAGGAATACTGAATTGCAAGTCTAGCCAATGGCTCAGAGCTATTCCCACCAACTTTTCCCCCATAGCATGGCCTATGCCCTCCTATCCTTTTTATCTGTCATCCAGCGTAACTATCCTCTCCTCTTTTCCTCTCCATCCACCCACATGGGGTGCTATTAATAAAACGCCATTGTAAAGGTAATTCTTTACTTGCTCCTAGACAAGACAGAAACAAAATGCTATTGTATCATTTTTCTATCAGCAACATGCTGATAGATTATTGGATATATGATTGAAATTTTTGGATACAATAAGCTGTGAAAGGTTTGTAGCCTGTAATACTGAGCCAAGTTCAGAAAATATCTTTGATAATATTCTAAATATGAATATGAACTGCTTATAGCCTTATTTTGGCATCCTTGCTATTTAACATAGTACAAGCTTATGGTACCCATTGACTACTAAACTGTAGTCTTTTACTGTTTATATTTTCTCGCACACTGCATATAGTATTGTTACCATACTTTTTAGAATTTTCTGTAAGAATCTATTCAGCCACAATCATTTGACCCAGGTGTCAACATGCAGGGATTTTTAAGTATGGATATTATAGACAGATGTTACTATACTTTGCAGACTAGGTCCTTAAAATAGTATACATTTTTTTTTGAAACCCACAAAATCATATTCATAATTATAACACCTCTACCAGTGCCGAAAACCATCAGCTATATCTTCTAGGGGTTTTTGTTCATTTTTCTTTTATTCAGAGTCATATTAAATAAGATACTCTGGCTGTTTCTCATTAAATCTCCTTTCTAATATATATTTCTCTCATTGCTATTAATTATGTATTATACATCTCTTCTCCCAAAATGAAATCACTGTTTTTGTATGTTTTAGTATTTTTCCACTGCTTAACTTTAATATATACATTTTTAGCATATATTAAAGTTGTACTAAAGTTGTAATTATAACCTAGCATAACTGTCACTCTGCTTTCAATCTAGCTTTCTCTCGGGCAAATTCTCTACAACCAGTATTCACCTCAGTTACCTACTTTGTTTTTCCAATACATTTGTAACTATTTAGTGTCTGCAAAAGCTGTTATTTTATGGTATCCAACAATAAAACTAATAATAAAAATCTATTACTGTTATAGTAAAAGGACATTTGGAAACAAATATATTTCTCCTAGAACTAAATAAATGAACTAGAACATGTACAAAAATCATGTATCTGAATGTTAAATATACACATGGAAAATATGGAACCATTTAATAAATAGAGATGATTAATGCCACTTTAACATAATAATATTTTGGTATGGTTGAAAGAATAAAGAAGACCTTTTGCTTCCTATTATAATTCATGTTAGGACTGTTCCCTTTATTACATGTATATGGGTTAGAGCTACATTAAGACTTGCCTTTCCTTTATTTGAACTTGCATACCATGTTACCTAGCCATTGCTTAAGAAATATCACTTTGTACTTTACAGTTACTTTCAAAGCTCTTCTTTTCCCTATCTTATTGTCATTTGTTTGAAGACAAGGTATATCTTGATTAAATTGGGTGGAGTTCACTGAGCCTAGTGTGGTATTTTTGCCACAATATGTATTCACTTATAAATCGACTTTACATGATAAAATAATATTTCAAATCAGCAATGTAATGTTTATTTCACAGGATTAAACCTGTTCCCATAATCCTAGAATCTTGCTAGCTCTTTAAAATAAGGTTATTTTTAGTTAATAGCTTCTAAACTTTTAAAAATGAAAATGTAGAGAAAATCCAATGTCAAATATAAATTTTTTAAAAACTACTTCAGAGAAAGAAATCTCTTCATTTTGTAACTTTAGCTAAAGAGGGACTGAACTAGAGTCCCTCTTTAGAGTCCATCAGAATGGACATCGGCAGTGGCCTTTGGACTTCATATCTACCACAGTTATTTTAAATAATATGATGTTATTTAACACCCAGGTGATATGAATAAATTGACATTGTCTTGGGAAAAGTATATCTTCATGTATGTATCTGCATACAAACTGTTTTCACACTTCATAGAAGCATGTATTTTGTGTACCTTTATCAACTATTATTCAACTTTTAGGATATATAAAAAATATATCTCTCAATTTCTTAAAAGAATTTCAAAAGAGATGACACACTCTTTTAGGGTTAGGGTTAGGAGTTGGAGCATACATACTACTTAAAGTATATTATTTCAGAAACATCTTCACTTTTTTGGAATAACTGAACTCAGGGAAAAAGTAATTCTCTACTCTGTCCGATATGGCTACATTTCATTTGGAGATTGATATATACTGAATTGTTTCAACAAAGGATAATCATACAAACCTAGAGTAAGACCTCAAAAATAGTGGGAAATGCAGTGAACACAGAATGCTGAATGCTCCAACACAAATCTTTCAAAGATTCTTTATTTTTACAGATGTCAAAGGCACATGTAATCAGATGCCTCTCTAAGAACATGAACTATTATCTGAAAGAGATGTACTGGATACATTAAAAACAAAATACTAATAATATGTAGAAAACTGTAAACATAAACTTGCTGTTTTTTTCTCAAGGATATATCTGCAATGCTTATATAAATGTACATTTTTACAACATGAAAAACACTACATAACAACCAATTTCCCTACCTCAAACTTAAAAATATAAAATGTCTAGAGACATTTAATGCCATATGTCAATATGTCAATAGTTCTTCATGAATCCTCTGCTTTGCAATCAATAATTCTCCAACCATTAGTGAATATGCTCCATGACTCATCAGAAACAATATACAAAGTTAATAGGGATCACTCTTCCCCTCACCCTCCACACACAGGTTGACACTAATGGAAGCTATGCCTCACGCAGTGGAAGACAGATTCAAGATGGCACCAAGCCGAGAGGCAACTCTTCTTAAGGCTTTATATACAATCTGTCCACCTCCCCCCAAAGAACCCACTTCATCCATCTTATATCTTTGGCATCTTTCAAGATAATAATAGTAACCATACTTTATATGGTTAGAAAAGAACCACATTTTTTCGGCTTAACACTCACTGTGCACGGCAAAATGTACTTCAGTTATGAAAATATCTAGAAGGAATGTTTCTAGGACCTATGCCATTGTGCTTTGTTTACCAGTCAGATGCTTTCTCAAGAATGTGTTCAAATTATAAAGACGATGTCTCTGCATATATAAATTCTTCAAAGCCCATAACATTATCACAGAAATGCATTTTACCTTTCCTAACATTCAAAACAATGCCTACTCTCTGCTGGTAAAAAAAAATCTTTTTTTCTCATGAATTCATTAATCTTTTATTAACATTTGGTCAGGAGTTTGTTTGGGTTTACTTGGTGTCTTATTTTCTAAGGAAGGAAAGTTACCACAAAAGAAAACACATATTAAGCATTTGAAGATAATTGTTATTTACTAAAAACTCTATTTTAAAATAAATTTTAGTGACTCGTTTGTGTTTGGTAACTTCAGGACAATGATAAGTATAGTGTCTCTAAAATGCTTCTAAGTAACAATCATACTCTATTCTGGCCTTTGAGAGGTGTTAAGACTCATCCTTTAATTATAAGCCTTTTCTCTGCTATTACTACCTCACCATTAAATCTCTAAACTAAATAGTAGTTTTGAGGAAATAAAAATAGATGTTAGGTGGTATGTTTTCTCAAATTTTGGTTACAATGGATAAGAAAGACAAGGTATTTCTATATATAATAACAACTTTATCTTGCATAAATAAAAGTCAATTTTATTGTTTTGACCAGAAAACTCTTTAAGCTTTCTCCTAGAATACCCTTTTCCTGCTTTATTCTAGAACAATATAAATATGCCCAATACAAATATGATGTTAGCCACATTTGTTATATTAAGTTTTCTAATAGCCACAGTAAAAAAGTAAAAAGAAACACGTGAGGTTAATCTAACAAGATAGTCTATTGAAACCCATTTATCCAAAATATTATCACTAAAACATATAATCAATGTAAAAAATATTAATAAGATATTTTACATTCTTTCCCTCATATAAAGTTTTCAAAATTCAATAGTATTTTACACATGGAGCAAATCTCAATCTGGACTAGTCACATTTTAAGTGCTCAATAGCCACATGTGGCTGGTAGCTACCGTACTGGACAGCACATTCTAGATTTCCAAAAACATTAAGCTTTTAGGCCTAAAAGGTCAGACACTTTAAAATCTTCCTATGAATCATTCTCTATGATCTATATTGCTGTTGTGATTTTATATTAAGCCAATCATTTAGTGAACATATTTCACTTCTATCCTTTACTCCTGTGACCCTCATATCTACCGCCCACCCTGATGCCTTTTTTCTTGGAGAATAAAAAAAATCCAATCACCTATTCTTTTCAGCTTCTTTTAAGCAAGAGCTGAGATGCTCTCTAATCTGTGCATCTTCTATCGCCAAGCAGAAAGCCAGAAGGTGTAGCAAGGCTATTTATTCTCTGTTTCCATAAATAGCAATATCAAATACAGACCTAATGTATAGGAACAGTGACAAATGCAAGGACATTCTTTTTCGTTCTTTCTTTCTTTCTTTTTTTTTTTACTTACAATGAAGACAGAAAATTTTATATAATAAAGTAACACACCCTTCCTCAATGAGAAATATGATTTTACCCTTTTTTTCCCCTAGGAGAAATTTTGGAATAGCCTGTTCTTGTTCTGGAACAAAACCCAGTGTTTCATTTCATAGGAATTCTGTGCCCAGAGGAAGAACAGAATGTTGGGATCAAAATTTAATGAATTCAACTTGGAGTCTAACTTTGCCTCAAATGTGGAAAAGTAAACATAGGCAATAATATCTCAAATCATGTAACACTTTGGTTTCTCTTTTGGCATGACTGCATAGAATATACTTGATATGTATCTACACACAAATTTGTTCTTAGCTGCATGAGGAAAAAATTAAACTAGGTACATGTGAGGTTTTTCTGAGTCTCTCAGTAATAATAAAACCTCATTATTATGTCTTAAGTGACACTATAATTATAGAGGGATGAACAGGTTTTCTGGTGCTGACCCAACCTGTTCTTTAAAACACAAAAGGCAATTTTTGTAGTCTTCAGTGAAGAAACCCCCTATTAAACAAATAAAACTAAAAACTACGCCTACATTTTGAAAGAAAACCTAACAACACAGTAATCAAAAAAAAAAAAAAAAAGAAATGTAACCCCCATGCAAATACACAAAACAGATGAAAACTGGAACACTGTAGGTTTCCTAAAAAACAGTTTTGAGCAGTAGTTGTCATCAACTTTAAGAAAGCAAAGATACAAGTGACAGCAATGTTCTTTCTCAGGCTACAAAATAACTTATTCAGTGTCTCTATCTATAATTCTACATCGAAGACTTTCTAAGTATCGAACTAAATATTCTTCGCATGAATTTTACAGTCGTTCAACTTTCATTTTTTCGTCTGGGTGATAATATTTTATCTAAACAGCAAGACAAGGAGAAACACCAACGCTCTTAGGAGCCCACATAGAGAGATAACTATGGAGTAGATCACTTACGCTGGTATAGAATAGTTATCTCCTAAATGCCCTGTATGTATAAACAAACGCTGTGTTCAAACCCAGGAGGCAGAAACACAGCGTCCACTGGTGTAGCATTTCAAGGCATGTTGCAGAGGGCCCACAAATCTAAAAGCATTAATTATGACCTCTCTCTTGGTGTATTAATTTGCTTAAGAAATTTCTCGGAGTAGGGCAGTTCACCATCCATTTACTATTGCTTGTGCCTGGGCTGGTGGGCAAACAGGGTAAAGACAGTGGCCATGACCTTTCTGGCAGCTTCTTAACTCAATTTTAATCCTGGGGAGGTAGACTGCACGGAAGTACACCACAGAATCCCAGCAGCTACATATTCTCCGGGCCCCAGAGAGACTTAAGAACACAATCACTCTTGCAGCAACACCCCTGTAGTTGTAAAGTGCTGTGAGAGGTGAAGGCATAAGCTCCACCATATACCTGCTCGTGTTACAGGCTCTGGAATCAAAGTATTCTCACATGACACATTACTACCAATAACAGATTCCGGCTCCGTTTAAAAAAAAAAAAAAGTGGCGTGTAAGGGGGGGAGCTACATATTTGTCCTGCTTTTGTCTAAAAACCAGAACCCAAGCACTAAACTACTTTTCATTCTTTTCAACCTTTCATGAAAGCAATTCAATCAACCAACTGCGGCTCCACCCAGAGAGCTTCTATACTTACTTTTCTTACAGTTTTTGAGTGACGCACTACAAAACGATGAAGAAAAAAAAAAAAACCAAGAAGAAGAAGAAGAAACCCTCTCCTGCAGGGCGTCTTCCGCCCTGTAAACTTGGCAAAAGGCAAACTGGACTGAAATACAGCACTCTCCATATAAGGCAGCCCAGCTAAACATGTCATGCGTAATTTATGGGTAGCAGACAGAGCATTAACCTTTGCGTGCACATAGTCGTCCCCGATGAGACCCGGGCAGGAGAGCAGCCCCGGGGAGAGGGATGCGGGAGCCGCTCGGGGGAGCCGCGCGCCGCCCGCTCGGGCTGGGCTCGCACCCTCCCCCGACGAAGGTCATTAAGTTGTGAGTACACTTCCACGCACCTGTTTCTCTTCTCTCCCCCCTCCTCCTTTCTCGGTCTCCCCAGGCTGCCGAGCCGTGCGCCGGCCGAGCCCGACGGTGTCCGCAGCGCCCGAGGCGGGGACGGGCCGCCGGAGCCGCGCCGCAGCCGCAGCCTCGCCCCCCGGAGCGCGAGGGGGAGCGAGAGCCGCCCTGGGCCGCGCGGAGCCTCCCCCGCCCGGCGCGGCGGCCGGCGAGCCCCTCCCGTCGCTCCCTCCGCCAGCCACGGGCAGCCCCGAAAGAGTCCGAACAATGAGGAGCGGCGGAGCAGCCGCAGCAAACTGTGAAAACGCAAACTTACCTCTCACATTTTTTTTTTCAGAGGCGGCCCGACTGTCGACCGAGGGCCCAAGGCATTGTGGGAGTCATGATTCCAAGAGGCCCGCGATGCAAAATGGAATTTGTCAGCTCCTCGTCACGGGAGCATCGTGAGCGCCACAACTCATTCAGCTGCAGTGAAAAGACTGTTGCATGTCGCTGTGCAGCCTCTTATCGCCGAGGTCTGGTTTCCGCTGCTGCTGCGCGGCCCCTCCCCCGCCCGCCCAGCCCCACCAGGAAGCCCGGGGCGGACCCGTCGAGCTCCGGAACGCACGCGGCGAAGGAAAAACGCTCCTCAACTTGCCGCCGGCGCCCTCCCGCTCCTGCCCCGGCGGCGCGGCCGCCCCTCAGCCGAACAGAGTCTGCAAGGGCCGGTCATCGCCGCTCGCCCGGCGGCGCCCAGAGCAAACGGGAGCCAGAGCGGGCGCTGGCGCCGGGTATCCCCTCGAGCTCCCGTTGGTATCTTCCATCTTATGCGTCCAACGTTATAACCTCGCAGCTACAGTGCAGATGGGACGCAGCCCGCTACCTACTGCTCCTCCGGACTGTCGGCGCCCCAGTAGGTTGGTTTTGAAAGAGGCCCTGGGATGGAACTTTGCGAGGAAACCGGCAAGGTTAGACTGAAGGTTAGAATCAGATTAGACTAAAACCCTAGGGTCTGATGCGGCTGCCGCCTTAAAATGCGCCACACAGTTTTTGAACCTGGAGGGCTAACGGGCGGGAAAACCATCTGCAAGACTGCCACAGTGTGTACATTTCTCAAGTAACAGGGTGTCTACTGTTTTGGAATTCCCTGATGAAACTGATTGCCATACAAGCAAACACATACCAGCTTCCTTTCTAGTTTGAAAATAATATTTGGAATTTTAAAAACCCTGTGTTCCCAGTTCTGCATTATGTGATTATAGAGAGCAAAGTTCCTTCTTTACAATAAAATATTATTTTCTGAACTACTGGAATATTCCTGGGCATATAAGCCGTTTGATCGCAGGAACAAATAAGCCACAGTCCCAAATCATAATTCCCTGGGTGCTATAAGATGTTATTTGGCTTCACCTTGGATGGAAAGAATCCTGAGCTTCTGTGATGTAATAAAGTTTTGGAGGTTTGGGTGCAGGATTTCCTTTGCATTTAAGGAATTTTGATAACTTGTTCAAGGATGATTCTAATTAAAAAACGTTTGTTCCATGTTTTTGACCTAATTTGGGACAAGACGGTATAATGGTCTTTCTGCAGATTTGTTAGATTGTGTTAGGGTGGAGCTGGCTTGAGAAGGAAAAACATCAAAAAGGTACTAAACTACAAAAATACCTTCCAGAGGCACTAATAACAGACTTGAGTTCTTGACTTTTGGCTAGATCTACAAAATACTGAGTTAATATTGTTCACTGATCCTTTCCAGAACTAATTAATTAATTAACTAAATGGCACTACTTCTCAGTGTTAATCACTAAAAAGTACCCAAGTACCCAGACAGCTGAAGCAAATTAAAAGGACACTGACACTTTCTCAGAGAACAGGGATGAGTCCTTTTTTTTTTGGTAGAGACAGAATCTCGCTATGTTGCTCAGGCTAGTCTCCAACTCCCTGCCTCAAGCAATCTTCCCTTCTTGGCCTCCCAAAGTGCTAAGATTGCAGGTGTGAGCCACCATGCCCCGACCAAGGGATGGGTACTTTCTATCTGCCAATTACTAATTACCGAAGCAGTGAGGACTTCCTTTCTTCTTATTCAGCATTCATTTCAGCAACTACATCTAGTGCCTACTACTATGCCAGCAAGGCAAGAATGGGTAAGACAGAGTCCCTGTACTCAAGGATAATACATCTGCTAGGGAAAAAACACATAAACCAATTAATTCGGCCTGAGGGATGAGTAGCAGAATGGTGGAGGCAATCCCATGAGAGCCCTGAGAAGGGTCAGGGAAGGCTTCCTGGAGGAATTATATTTAACTGGTGCCTTGAAAAGTGAGTAGAAGTTAGCAAGATAAAAAAGGGAGTTGAGTCCAGGTGGAGTGGAGAAAAGAAAAGGGCATGTACAAGAGACCTGCCAGCCTTTCTGTGAGAAGTAAGGGAAGGGGAATGCAGGGGAGTGGCGGGAGATGAGGCTAAAAGTAGGTCTGTGTTAATCCAACGAGTCTCAACTTTACTCTGAAAACTGTGATAAACTAGAAAAGTGTACACAGCAAGGGTAGACGGAGTCTGGACTTGTACTGGCAGTAAGTTCCTGTGGCAGCAACTTAGGGTGAATGAGAGTGTGAGGTGGTGTCCAGTGGAAGGGTGATGGGTGTGGACAGACTGGAAAAATGACTCATGCAGGGAATGAGGAAGGGAGGAGCCTCCCAAATCCTACTGAATTGTTTGCTACTTGCCTTTTAATTTCTTCAGTTTGCCTCCCATTCTCTATGACAATGGAGGCCTGACTTCTGAGCTGAGCCACCTTTGCATCGGCTGCTAGGTTGGTGCCCCTAGCTGGCTTCCGTGCCCCTCTCCTCAGAATGACCAATGAACCACTAAGAGCTAATCCTGAGGTAGAAATTTATTTTCAATTGTTCTCAGACCCTTGTCAACTTCCAAGTTAGAGCTTTGGTTTTCATTTTTCATGTGGGTTAGAAAATTTGCTATTTGGAGCAACATGGTGAAAAACAGGACTTTGACCTGTTTATCATGCAAAAGGGAAAATTATTTTTCTACTTCAGCACTGGAGGAGGGAAAACTTCTGGGAACAAAAGAGAAATTGAAACTGAGACAAATTTTCTGCTCCATTGAACAGAATACAAAGAAATATAAGAAAGGATCCTTTAACATTAGAAAGAGTAGAATAACCATCCTAGTAAATGACAAGGAAAAGAAAAAAATGTTATTTTACATTAGAAAAAGAGAAAAGGAATGGCTAAGAAGACTTAAAATAGTGGTTAATCTAGAATTCAAAACTGAGTCAAAATAAATTGTGATATAAAACCACACTGCCCCTGCTTTAGCCTAATTTTTTATTATTGATAACATTATAACATGAATAATGACATTTAAAAATTTGAGGCACTATAACAAATACCAGATCATATGTTAATAATATTAATAAATCGTGCTGTCAGCTTTCAACTACCAACAGCATCCTAACTACATTTCAAATTGTAGAAATTACTAAAAAATCAATAGTTCCTCATTTAGAATATTGTTAATATTCCCTCAGTGACAGGAGGACATTATGTGTTCTCTTATTTTTATGAAGTGTAGTTATAGTCCACAGGTTCATGTGTGAGTATATCCATAAGTATAAAAAGAAGGTCATTTGTGAGTGGAGATGGAAATTATAGAAAACAATTTCAGATGAAATAAAACTACATTTCCAGATAAAGGAAAGACTATTCACTTCAGGTTCCTGAAATATTTCAGTCCATTCAGATTTTAATTATACCAATGAATTCCAATAGAAATAAAGTTAAGGAATACGGTTTTAAGAGATAGTATCAACTCCCTGTTTACCAATAATAAAGATAAAGGTAATGGTAGCATTTATCTTTTTCAGTCCAATGGAAGTCTTTCAGACACCTGTGTAAGTGTGTGAGTCTGTGAGTTGTTACTATCTTTCATGTTCTACGTAACATATTCACAGCTCAATAAGCTCTCATTGCCTCCCAAATATAATTTGCCTTTTCTGACACAAGAAAAAATCATATAAATCAAAATATCCCAAGAAGTTCTACTTTTTAAAAGTGGGAATATGAAAAGGTCTTGAATCACTGATCTAGGAATACTGTTTTTATCATACCAGGATAAAAATAATCAATTTAAAAGATAGTGTTAAAACTGGGACCTAGTCTCAGTTCCCTTGCTTTTTTTTTAATCCATGCTTAAACATAGATGGTTAAGAGAAGAAACTTCTAAAAGGCAACAAAAAGATGCAAACAGTCTTGTGTGGAGAATCAATTTTAAGTAGATGCATTAAACGTATCTACATTAAATTTTACAACAGAGTGGGGGAGGGAGCCTCTTCTATAGCCTGAATTCAAACTTGTTCAAATATCTGAATAAATATACTTGATAGAAAGAATTACATGAATGCAGTTTATCTTCAAGGGCCTTTCTATATTCACAAAGTTCTTTAAATTATGCCCATTATTTATAAATATTTATTCTATTATATATCATGTAAATATTTTGTATATTATATATTATATATGATATATATGCCACTTGTACAAATAACATGAATGTGAAAATATTATATAAATCAATATATTTTTCTTAAAAAGTTTATAAAACTTAAAACAAAATATTAACTCTATTATGCATTTCTCAATTAAGCTATTTTACCTAAAAGTTGAATCTATATCTTCCATATAATTATTTTAGGATCTGGCAATAGAGAGATAGAAAGCAAATACATTTCATAATTAAAAGTTTAGAACCATAGAATTTTAGTAGTGAATGGAATGTTAGAGACCATCTGGCCCTGTTCCCTGGTTAGACCAGAGGAGAGCATTGTATAAGGAACTTGGCACCGTGGCAGAGCAGAACTGGCATCAATGTCTTCTGACTCTTTCAGGCCATTTATTTTCATTGTCTTTTTTTCTTAAAGATCATGGGGACAAAAAGAAGCTCTAGGGTAGGCCTGACAGTTCCCCAAGTTTAATGTGAGAAGGAACCACTTTAGATTTCTAAGAGTATGGTTCCTCCTTCTTCTATTTCTTCCTTCTTTCCTTTTTGCCTTATTTCATTTTTTCTGTTTTTTATCCTTCCTTTCCTCCTACCATACAGAAAACACTTTTTCACGCAATAACTTTATTCATTTTACAAATGTTTATTGAGCATAAACCATGGCTAAGTCCTATTTTAGGTACTGTGGCACAAAATGAACACCGCAGACAAATCACTTCCTTTGAGGGGATTACGTTCTACGAGGGAGGACAAGCAATAAACAAGTACAAAATGAACAGAAATAAAAAGATACACATATGAGGTAATTTCAGATGAAGCAAAGTAGGGCAGGTGGAAGGTTGGGGAGGAGAAGTTAAACAGAATGGACAAGGACTGAGGTGGTTCTATGTAGGCAGAGTTCTGTGACGTGAGGAATGTCCAGGGAAAAAAACCTTCAAAGCAGTGGGAACTGCAGGTCAAGACCCCTGAGGCCTGAGCTCACTGTAGGGCTAGAGAGCCCCTGGTAAATAAAAACTATTTAACCTCAAGGAGCTTAGAGTCCAGAAAGAGAAAAAAATGGATCTTAATCAAATTAATCATACTCAAAATGCAAAGCTACAATCATATTTTTGGTCAGTGGGAACCATTGAAGTGTTTGGTTATATTAAAAGGGGGAGGTGAGGATAGAGCGATGATGCTTTTCACCAAGATAACTAAGTAACTCTTGATTTCTGTGTGGAGGCTGATGGTCATTAGAACAGAACGCAGGAAGTATACCACTGCGGAGATGAGAGTGAACCAAGAGTGGGCCCAGTCCAGGAGTGCACAGAGCAGCAAATGGCTGGAGGCCCAACAACAGAAAGGGATTTGGTTAAAGACCCTTAGCAATGGGGTAGAGCAAATGTTAGAATCTAGAGTTGAAGAGAATCTGTGAGATCCATGATCCTCAAGATCTATGCCTTGGGAAAAGTAAGATATGTGGTATGCTGGTGTATGTGTAACTTGTTTCTTATTTAGGGTCAACACAATATAGAAAACTCAAAATTACTTCAGTATTTTTATAGCAAGAGACTATTTTTGTAGTAATCAGTGGTTTTCTCAGTTCTCAGAGATAGTCACTGCTAGTATTACGGTGTTTCCTTCTAGGCTTTCCTAATGCATTTTTAAAAACATAGTTGATATTATGCTACACATGTAATTTTGTGTTCTGCTTTTTTATTTAATGTTTTAACACGACTTTATCAAACAAATGACATCTCCTGTGTCATTTATTATAATCTTCATTTTTCATGAGGTAATGAGTGCTGGAGAGTTGACCCTTGACCAAAGCCTTGCAGCTAATAAGAGATCAAGCCTCCTGTTTCACAGCCTGCATCCCAAGATACTGAATTAATTTATTTAATGCATAATATATTTCTAAACACTTTACCTGGGATGTTTCCACTGGACTGTCATTAAGGAAAATAAAATATGCAATAGTGATCTTCCAGTCAATAAAACAAACACAGAAATAAATATGAAACAAGTAGCCGGAAGGTCAATATGGACATATTATCTATTTATGCTTATATAATTACATGTAATATTATGAAACACTTTCCACCATTTCATAAAATTGTATATTGTAGGTTAGCCCAGAATTACCTTATAACCTTTAAAAAAATAGTATCTAATAGGTCTTATATAGTATAAATGTTACAGTATAACTGTTTTATGTACTATAATCCAAACATTTCTACATATTAATTCTGTTCCATGTAGGGAAAACCATACAAAAATATGGTCACTATGTTATTTATTTCCAAAGGCAAACCAATTTTTGAAAATGCCATTAGCACTGTTGATTTTCCTAAATGTCTGCTGTATTTGTCTATTCTTTTCATTCTTTAGGTTCCTTTCTTTTGGCTTCTATGGTATCCTAGACCCTCTCTTTTCATTCCATTGTGTGAATTCTCTCTCTGGATCTTTTATTGGCTCTTCCTATTCCTTCTTATCTCTCTGAGTTTCTTTAAATTGCCTTCAAACTATGTCTGAAGAGATGTTGTAAAGAGATTTTTGAATAAGAATAACTTTTGTCATATTAATAAATTGTAAGAGTTTCATATACACATCTTTTTCTCTTCCCTCTTTGCCTAGTCCAGTGGTGTGGGAACTGAGGAGTAGAGTCATAAATTAATTTTAATATCTTAACTTGGGGCATCAGTGCACTGGCATCCTTAATTCAGTGCACTGCTCCTTCATTCATTTAACAAATATTCATTGACTATGTGCCAAGAGCTGTGCCTGGCACTGGTGATTCAGAAATTATTAAGTCTTCTTCAAGGTGTTCACAGTCTAGTCTAGCAGTGGGGACAGACATGGGGGGAAAACGCAGTCGGAAAAGAGTGTAGCAAATGAAACAATTCAGTAAAATTCAACAAACCTGCATGCTTACCATGTGCCAAGCAGATGGCAAGGAGCACAGGGCTGGGCAAGGCCTTGCTCCTCACAGACTCCCAAGCAGCTGGCAAATGGTAAAATTACCCAGCACATGACAGAAAGAAAGTCAGAGAAAAGTCATAAAAGGCCCTTAGACAGACAAAAGACTTGATCAGCTGAACACTTTTAACAATCATTGACCTAGCGACGTGAGAAGAAAGTTTGTTTTCCAGATTTTTCATTCTGTCATTATGGAAAGCCTACTGCATGTCCAATGTCTTTCCTAGAGCCTTCTGCTCCCAGACAGCAGGCTTCCCTGCCCTGCCTGGGTGAATCCCACACTGGGCTTGCAACTCCCTCTCTGCCTCCCCTAGACCTTCAGTAACAAATCCTCAACTAGGTGATAGGAGATTATCTGATTAAAGTCATTCACACTAAGGAGTGAATGAGGCTTAATCCATCAAGAGGGTTTGCTTTGACAAAGGATAACTTGTTAACCCTAATGAACCGCTAATTGGAAGAACTTGGAGGGCTCTGTGGAAGGATTCCTCCTTCTCACCTTCCCACCCCCGCCCTTTCCGATTTCCTTCTCCTGAGTAAAGAATGGAAATTGGTCAGTTCAGAAATATTAGGGACTCTAACGTCACACATTTTTTTTGAACCCTCACAAGAGTTATAAAGATGAGGTGGTAATTGTGAGCCCATGCTAGAAATGTGGAGCCTGAAACTAGGGCTATGATTCTTAACTCCAACTGCCTTTTCGATCAGCAGACTGCAATCCAGACCAATTAAATCAGAATTACTGGGAGTGGCACCCAAGCATCCGTATTTTTTAACGCCTCTTAGGTGATTCCAATGTGCAGCCAAGGTTGCTTATTGCTGAGCTAAAGTTTAGAAAATGGAAATTACCCAAAATTAGTGGCAATCCATTAACCTACTCTGTTTCTTTCTTTGGCAAGGATAGTTTATTCAGCTCAACAGAAACAGTTATCTGCAGGAAACTCCGTCTCAAATAGAGCTAGGTTTGAGTAAACTGTTGCCCAAATGCATCTATAAATATGGGACTTGGGACTAGTTGAGAGGAGCTAAATTGGTGGTGTAAGAACACATTTTGTCATGCACCTGGTTGGAAGTGCTTCTTAGGCAATCAAAATATGTTGCACTTTATACCAGGTAAGCATTAGTGGCGTGTGGGATTAAAAACAAACTAGACAAACAGTCAAGATCACATAGAGGATAATCCCACTTATTCTAAAATACTTAGGTTGCTGTTTGCTTAAAATTCCATGCCCTGTCTCTTGCTAAGAAATTGTGATCATGAACATCCCTTGAGAATGACATCAGAGTCTCTGAAAGATAAAGTATGTCCTTGGCAACTTCCTTTCAAAGATTTTATATATATATATATATATACACACACACACACACAAATTAACAGGGCATACCTCATTTGAATCTTATTTGAAGGTAATTTAGAAGTCTTAATTTATGGCCTTTGTGAATGTGCTGTCAGTCCAATGGCCCCCTGCCCCACCTGGATGAGTCTGAATGCCCATATTGCTGCAATGGGCTTAGCAATGAGTAACTGCTGACAGGGCCTGGTTGGTTCTGTTTAGCTCTTGGTAATGAATGTGATTTTAGACAATGTGAAGCATTTTTTTCTTTTTAACTTTTCTGGCCATAGGTCACCAGCTCACCAGTTACTATTGCGTATTCATTCTAAGCCTTATTGCTGTAGACTTTCCTATTCAGTCCACAAACAGTTACTGAGCACTTGACATAATTCTGGCCTTTACTGGAGTTCTGAGGCTACGTGGTGAGCAAAACTAGACCTGAAGCCTCTTAAATGTACAATCTAGCAAGGACAATGAATATTAAATAGTAAGTACTTATCATCAATTAAGTAAATAATATAAATATATAAAATGGAGTGAAAGAGAAGAATGAGAGTGTGTAACTAGTGAATCTAAATTCAACAGATAGACAATTGTTATTTTTATGATCTCCTCCTGTTTTATTAAATTCAAAAGTCTAAAATTATAGTCATAAAAGAGTCATTACAGTACTTGTACCACACACGTAGGCTGCCTGAATTCCTCTTCATTTATAAGGACAGAATTCTATTACTAGTTGCATGAAGTAATGACTTTATTTCTGTTAAGTGGCAGGGTGTCCATCACACAGACCTCGAGGGCAAAGTCTGAAGAAATTTGTGACTGATCTTTACTATTATGCCCTTGCTGTGTTCTTGAAGTTACTTTCATTCACTTCCTGGGCTTAATCTTTGAAGGTTATGACATCTACAGACAAAGCCAGATCTCGCTTTGATACTTTCAAGGAGTACAGCATGTCAGCTTTTGAACTAATATTTGAAAATACAATGAAAATTCAGTTGTATTATCTTTTGTTTTGTCAAAATTAAAGGCTTTTTAAAAATATTTTTTCCTGAATGTAAAATTATTTTTTCTGTTCCTGGATATAAGGTAATGTGTGCTTATTTTAAATAATGTATCAAGTGCCTCTCATAGGGGTTTATTGATTCTCTTCAAGATACCAAAGTAAAGATGTTTATGCATGGCTATTCCAGACTAGCAATAGAGCAGTAGTCTCTAACTCCCACCCGCAAACTTACTCCCATGTACAGTGGAACTTCCTTCTGCAGCTTCAAGACTCCCACACTGCTGCAAAAGCACCTCCCTACTTGTCATTTTGTTTTTACAATTAAGTAAAGAAAAAGTTAACTATATCAAACAGGCTGGCCACTCTTGGCCTCTCTCTTTATGAAGTTGTATTTCTCTAAAGATAGTTTAAATTATAGACCTACTGAGGATGGTTTTTCCTCTTGGGAGGCCTTTGAAGTTTGTTTATTCTTCCAAGGTTCTAGAAGGTCTGTGTGGAACAAGCTGTAAATAGTTTGTCAGGGTCCCTAAATACCAAGAACTCCACGTGGGCACTGGAAAGTGTTAACTTTGCTCGATTAGTCTTGAACTTGTGGGAAAGGGCATGTTTGGCACCAATATCCAATTCATAGAAGGCAGACAGACAAAATTATTAGGAAGAAGGTACACATGGATGATATGTGGCATAACGCTGGATATTTTCCTTACCATGATGGAGGAAGCAGCTAACTGAAGTAAATCTATTTTGTTTATGAGTGGATTACCAGATGACTGAAAGGAAAACACTGTCTACTTTAGGACTATTGGCAACAGGTATGCACATGCCAAATATGGCACATGGGCCAGTTTACAATGGCAAGAGTCACTGCTATTGCAACCTTGCCCTTCTGCCTTTGTTGTCCACTACTCTTGGGGACAGGGCATACCCACCTTCCCCCCACTAAGTTGGTGCAATGGTGTGAGTATGAAACACACTTTGCAGAAGAGTCAGGACAGAAAAAAAAACGGAATGTTATTTCAAAGACTGCTGTTCTGCCCGTGGCCTTGGCTCCTGTGAAATAAAGACAAGCTTTAGGGTCTGTTATTAGGCAAAAGATTCAAGCAATCTCTCCAAGTCTTAGTTTCCTGTGAACTTAAAATGTCTACCTCATGGAACTGTGATAATAAATGACTTCATGAGAATTATTCTAACATAGGTTAGGTCTTTGATAAATTACAGCTCTTGTTATTATTTAAAATAGTAATTATGAATTTTTGATATAGAATTTTTAAAAAATAACAAGCTCCTATTAAACTTTGTCTTTTCAAAATGTGAGGATTCAAATTAAATTACAAATATTAAGAAATATACAGCTATTTCTTACAGGAGAGTATGGCTAAACAGAGAGACCCTTACGGTTTTTAAATTACATAAGTAGAATGTAATCAAAAGGGAACCCAAGCTCTTCCCTGAAATGATAAACATGAACTTGAGAAACATCACAATTACTTGGCCAGTGCACAGCTTTCTTTTATTCAACTTTCCTCACCACTTTCCTAGGAAAAACATGAAAAATACAAGTCAAACCAAGCCAAGAAAATGGCATCAACCATTTTAAAACAAAGAATATGGTGTACAGTTGCATGGAAACCACTTCCTTTTGAGCTGTATTTCAAAATTATTTTTTTACCTAGTCAGAGCTGTTGCCACAGAAAAGAAAATTTAGTTGTCTTCTCGCTTCTTTTAAGTAACACAAATCAAGAGATCGTTCCAGGCATTACTTCCTTTTTTTCGGCTCTTACTCTTCCCTCTCTGAAAAATATCTCTCCTGACTACATCAGAACAACCACGTTCAGAACTCAAAGAGGAGAAAATAATGATTATGTGTTGCTAAGTTCTATTTAGTAACAAACGCTTGGGCCACAGGAATGGTGACATCACCCACAGAAAGAGTAACATTTACACTTTTGAAAGAGATTTTTTTTCCTAACATGATGGGTCACCAATGAGAGGAGCAAAGCCAAATAAAGGCAGGAGGAAAGGCCTCTTGGCTCCAGAGCAGGCGTCCTTAGCATCCACTTCTGAAGGGCGGTCATAGCCCTAAAGTAGCTAAATAAAGAGTCAGGCCCCAAGTCCATGTACGCTTTCTACATTCTCTTCCTGAATCTAGTGTTCACATCAACAAATGTTTACTACGCTTAGTGCAGCAAACCCAGTGTCCTCATACTTTTAATAAGTTTGCTTCTTAGTTAATCTGCCCAGATCAGGAAGTGGCTTATGTTTTAGGAGTGCTCCCTAATGCACATTGCAGATAATCATGTGTTTATTCTCTTATAGGCATACACTTAGAAACCACACACTGCTTCACACTCTGCAATAATCTGGTAATATGGTGGGTCATCATACCCACATATTAACAAGATAGGATAGACGCATTGCTTAAATAGCACATAATTGTCTGTATCCCTCCACACCTATAACACCAGTAGCACAATGGTCCTCTATTTGGAGGTTGTCAGGAGCACTTGAAAGTGAACTTCTGGCTGCTACAACATCACATCTTCCTGCCTTGGGGACATCACAATTGCTATCCTTCTAGTCCACATTCAGTCCAAGGCTAGCTGGTAGTTTTTTAATTGCCAGCTTTTAACCCAAACCAGAAATAGAAAAATCAGTATTTGATACTATTAACTTTTTAAGTATGAAGGAAGGGCATTTGTTCTCATGGTCCCTAACTAATAAATATTGAGCGAGTATGTTGTTTACTTAATAAAAAATACATCCTTTTCAATAAGCTGTTCTATATTCCTTCCCCAAATCACATCCCTCAACCTCCTATTATTCCAAAAGAAGTATTGTCCAGCAAACTGAGATTTAAGAGACAACATTTGGGTCATTTAGATCTCTTAGAATAATAAAAGTAAATCAGACCAAATTTATAATTATTATGGAAAATGACAGAGTAAGTTACTTACTGCTACTTATAAGAGGAGTAGGCTGATGTTGCCTAGGGCTGGATAGTCATTGGTACTGGGATTTGGGAAGAATAAACAAGGGAACATTGTGGTCTCTCGAGGCTGGAAAACAGCCATTTCTTTAATCTTTTCTATTTCATATCCATGCAGAAACTAAGTATTATGATGAGGCCATTGCCAGAAGTCAGTGTACATATTTTCAAATGGCTATGATTAGGATCAATTATTCCGTGGTGATTTTGCTGAAGATCTTAAATTGACAAATTTAAATAATATTTGAGCCCTTTTCACTTTTACCAAATCTGTACCTATTATGGAAAGGAAAAGGCAAGAAAATGTAGTTATCCTCTAAAGGTAAACTTGGCTTATCTGTAATTTAACTAAATATAATAATTTATCTTATAAGAAAGCTTTTGACCTGTGTAGTAATCCCTGCTTCTCTTCAAACAACAGTTAGTCCTGGCCTGTGTTACCTGTGGATAATGGTCATTCATTGCGTTCCTATCTCCAACTCACACATGTGCATGTCCTTGCAAATGTTTGCTCACAATGTACAAATCCATTGCTTGGACTACAGTCTATGTGACCTGGCCCTTTCTCAACTCCAGCTCCTGAGCTTCATCTCCCACCACCCTCTAGGACCTAGGCTCCTTTCTGCTTCTCAAACATGCCAAGCTCGGTCCTGCCCCTGCACGTGCTAATTCACTCTTCCTGGACAGCTGTTCCCAGAGTCCTCTGCATGGTGCTCTCGACCTTTTCAGGTCTTAGCTTAAATATTACCCTTTCAAAGAGGCCCTCCCATCTCTGCTGGCTTTTCTTCTGGTCTCTATCACCATCTGAAAGCCCCTTTTTAAAATTTGCTTGCTAGTTTCCTCAATTCTCTCCCCATTCGACTGAAGCTTCCTTGAGGGTAGAAACTTGGCCTTATCCATCACTATTTCTCCAGCATAGTGCCCAATGCATAGTGCTTGATATATGAATTCATGAATAAACTCACTAACTCACTTCGAAATGAAAACGGAGGCTTCTCACAAGAGCTAAAATCTTCTCTTCCTGTAACCACTTCCTGAGAAGAAACATACATTTAGGGTCACCAAATAGCTCCTATGGTAGGACTACAGAATAGGGGAAAAAATGGCTCAATATTAAATTAATGTAATATTAATATATTTTTTATTTCTTTAAAATTTTTCTGAAATTTTCTCAAAAATTATTATCCCAACTTCTTTTCACCAAATGAAACAATTTCAATAGTTCAACTTTAAAGCTGCCTCTTTCAGGGAGTCTGGCACCATCACTGCACCTGGTAGTACAATTCTTAATTATTTTGATCTTTCGTGTGACATCTTATGTTTTTAATGTTGTGGCTGAAAATCCACTTATTTCAATATTTTCTCTATTAGTTTGTAAGATTTCTGCGTCAGGGCTGGACCGTATAATCTATAAATTCTTAACTATATTTAAACTACAGATTTGCCTACTTTGCTTCTCAATAAATAAGTAACAGGCAGTATAAAAACATCATGAAGATCCAGTTTAGAGACAGACACGCCAGGATCAATTTTGTGACCTTTATAAAGCTACCGACCTCTCTGAACTTCTACTTTTTTGTCCTTAAGTCTGTAAATAGGAATAAAAGTAGTAATTCCACGGGATTGATGAAGGTATTAATCATGTGAAGCACTTGACATACAATGACACAAGAAATGCACAGCATGTAATAGTAAAGCTATTATTATTATTAACATTACAATTATCATCATCATCATCATCATTATTTAAAGCCTAATAATGTCAAGAACTAAGTCACATATTTACATCCTCGAGTTTGACATTTTGAATACACAAGAAAAGCAGTTTTCCTGGAGTAGCTTTATAATCCTCTTTAAGAGCAAAAATAGAACAAGGAAGTAATTACAAAACAATATGTGAACAATATGCATAGATGTGAGGCCAGGATAGGCAGATGGTTAATCAGGAAAGGATTCTGGAAGGAGATTGCCCTTCCATCTGGTTCAAGGCAAGCAATGAACCCTAGCTGTCAAGAAGAGTGGGCACATGTTGTTCTTGGTGCTGAGGGCAGGACAGAACAAGTGCAAAAGCAATGGGGCAAGCAGTGCAGACCTATTGCCTCCCACCCCAGGATTCTAAAAGTTTGGTGGCAGCCAATGTAAGTTTGTCTCTTTTTAGCTCAGTGAAAAACAGCAAACACATAAAAAAAGAGAACTTCTCGGTCTATTTGTTGTCTCCAGGGACCACTTTTTGGTTTCACTTCCTTTGACTCAACATGGACAAAAGAACTCACACCTGACGATTGCATGGCAGTTGAGAGCACTACCATAACCATGGTCTCACCAAGACAGACTTGGGAGGTAGTTATTTTTATTATGTTGATTTTATTTGTATGAGGCTCATAAATGTTGAGATCTTTTGTTTAGTGATTATTTATTTATTGAGCACCTACTATGCTCCATGTATTCTATTAGAAAATGAAGAGGTAGTGTGAACAACACAGACCAAGTTTCTGCCCTCAGGGAACTTACATTCTAGTGGGAGGAATAAATAATAAACAATTGGATAATGAAATAAAAATTAAAATTTTGTATAGTATCAAGTGCTATCAAGAAAATTAAAATGGGGTAAAATAATAGAAATTTACTGGGATAGGGATGCTACAATTAAATATGTAGCCGGTCATGGGAGACATCTCTTAGAGGTAATGTTTGAGCAGAGACCTGAATAAAGAAAGGATTATGTCACAATAAGTTGTGTGGGAAGAGCATGCCAGGAAAAGAGAGGGAAGGCCATGTGCAAAGTTCCTGACTCAGAATTGAGCTCAGCATACGCTGGAGGAAAATGAGGAGTGGAGCCAGATTGCAATGAATGAAGAGATGAGAGATAGGATATGAGAAAGGACATGTAGGCAGAGACCAAGGCATATAAGCCTTAGTGAGAAATTTGGATTTTATCCTAATTAAAATAGGAAGCAACTGAAGAATTTTGATCATAAAATAACGTTTCGATTTCTATTTTAAAAGGTCATACTGGCAGGGATGCAAGAGTAGGAAAAGAGAGTTTCTTAGGAGGCTACAATAAGAACAGAGATATCCAGAATAAAGATGATAATGTCTTAAACGCTGTGCTCAAGATGTGGAAGAAGGGAGTCAGATTAGTGTTTGGGATATAATTTGGAAGTAAAACAGACAGGCTTGCTGGTAGATGGAGCGTAGGTGAGGAAAAGAAAGAAAGAAATTAAGGATGCTTTTGGCCTAGATAGCTGGGGATAAGGTGGTGCCATTTACTCACCAAGTGAGATTGGGAATGGAGCAGAGAGAGGGGTAGAAAATGAGCTTCATTTTGTGCATGCTGAATTTGAGATGCCTGTTAGCAGCTGAGTGAACATCTTTAGTAGTCAATTTGAGGTTTGAGTTCAGAAGCTGGCAGAAAGTTAAGGTGGTATGAATTTGATTTTTAAAGTTACAGGGCTATTCACTTGGACAGAGAAGTAACTTATCCAAGATCCATAGTCCGTAAATGACAGAATGGAACTTGAAAATGAATCTTTTGACACTGACCTACTTTCTCTTCCTACCACAAATATTAGGGTATATTTATAGTTATGAGTACTGGAGTAGAATATGGGGAAGTTTTGGGGACAGGAACATTCAAGAATCACATATAAAATGGTGACAACTTTTTCCAGTGCTTATGGCCTACACAAATTCACAATTGCTTCTTTTGTTTTTTCCTTACATAATTATTTTTTGTAAATGTGATGACATATACACAGTTAACTTAAAAAAAAAAAAACAAAAAACCTCTGAAATAACAAATCCGTAAGGTTAATCAAGTGCCAGTATGGCCATAGATATCTACTTTCTTTTTGGTAATTGTCACTTTTGAGAATGCCAAAGAGGATAATTTGACTTCAGACTAGATGCAGATTGAAGAGAATTGAAATACAAAGATAAAAGTTCAACCAATAACTCAAGCAGGTATTTCTGAATTGTGTCAATAGTATTTGAATTAGTAGGTATCAGGTTTGCTTTATAGAACTGTCTAGGGCAAGTAGCACTTGATCTCCACAGCTTAAAAACAAATTACAATAAATTAACTGCAAAAGTAAAACTAAACCATAAGAGTGTAAAAGAGAGGAACCCTAAAACTGGAAACAATGAACTTAATTGTATTTCTAGTGGATCCTGTGATCAGTCTGAAGGAAAAGTAAGAAAGAGGGAAGAAGGAAGAAAGGAAGGGAATGAGGGGAAAATCCAGAATGATGGGGCCCCATTGATCAAATGTAGACAATTTGAGCATTAAAATAATTAAGTCATTGAAAAAGAAGTTCTTGAGCTTGAGTCCATACCAGTAACAAATAGATAGACACATAAAATAATAATTAAATAGCTGTGGGAGAAGAGAGCTCTTTTGCTTATAATAAAATGGGAAAGTCTAATGTAAATGTGGAGGGAGTGCTGAAGTTGGAAAATCATCATTTTCTAACCATTATAGTAGAGATTGGCATTAGCTGAGAACATCAATGAATGCTAAATCCAAAGGGAAATTTTTGATAAGGAGCCATCATGATACAATAAAGAAATCAGGTAACACCTTGACTAGGCAACAAAAATTAACATCACAAATGTGGGAAAAATGAATATCACATGCCTCTCAATGTGATAGCATGAGAGAAAACAAAACGTCTATGTAGTATTCTAGCAGAAAATGCATGACCACAATCTAATCCTGAGGAAATGTCAGACAAATACAAAATGAGGAACACACTATTAAAATGAAAAAGAAAAAGAGAGAATTGGCCTATAGACTATATTCTTTAAAATCCTCCATTTCATAAAAGACGAATAAATGAGATAGAAGTGTTCTAGATTAAAGAAGACTAAAGAGACATAACATTCAAGAGATCTATTGTACAACATGGTGCCCATAGTTAATAACAATATATTGTATTCTTGATAATTACTGAAAGTAAACTTTAAGTGTTCTCACCACAAAAAATAAGTATGTGAGGTAATGCATATATTATTTAGCTCAATATAGCCATTCCACATACATATATATTTCAAAACATGTGCACAATAAATATATACAATTTTTGTCATTTAAAAATAGTACATTTTAAAAAAAGAGAGGACAAATATGGATGATAATTGACTCTAGACTGGATAATTTACTGGAGAGAAAAATATTATAAAAGGTATTATTAGATAAATAGCAAAATTGGACTATGGACAAACATTAGATAAAAGTAGTATATCAATGAAAATGTATGAAGTAATTATATGTAACTGTTATGTAAGAGATTATTCTTAGGAATCACACACTGAAATAAAGGGCCTTGTTCTATGTAACTTACTCTCAAGTGGTTTAGAAAATAAATTATGAATATAGAGAGAAAAATATCAAGAAAAAAGAATGAGGGCAAATTACAAAGCAAATTGAATAAAATATTAAGTAAATCTAGGTAAGGCTATAAGTATATTCATTATAATATTTTTATTTTTACAAATTTTTTGAGCTTCAAATTATTTCTGAATAAAAATATGTTTTAAAGTAGGAAAAGTGTAACAAGAGTTTCCCGTGAGCATTTAAGAAAATCCATTGCCATCAGATATATGATTTTATTTTACTCAGAAGGCAGCCTAATTGCACAGAGAATGTTTTTGCCGCGCCTCTAATTCAGATCTGTTCCCTAACACAAGACAAGAATGAAAGCAACCTGCTTAAAAATTTTCTCTTGTGCAAAGTGAAAATAAATTGACTTAAGGTATACTTAAAAAAATTCTACTAATTTTTTCCCAGAATCAGAACAAACTGTGATGATTTTTTTTCAAAATCATATTGCTATTTATTTTTTTCCATGGTGAGAAAAATTTTGAGAATATGATAACCATTACATGTTAAAAAAAAAAAAAAAGAAAGGCTCACACTGAAATATCTGTAAAGTAGAATAATAAAATAATAATGAGGTATGAAATTTTATACCAGTTCATAAAGCAACATCAATAGGCTAATTTCACTCCTGATCTACTTTCTGTGGTTCCAATATTAATGATTCCAATGCCATTTTAAGTTTGGATTCAAAAATACAAATATGGTATTTTTCTCAAATATTATTAGAAGTAACAAAAATACTAAACAAAAATAAAACCTATTTTCAGTACATGTATAGAATGATGAAAAATAAAACTGGAAAGAATTTTAAAAACATTAAATCTAAGTACCTAATTTTAGTTAATATAAAATAATGACAAAAATTAATGATGTCAGGCAAGTGATGGAAATATAATAATAATTCCCAAATAGCAAATAATTTACATTTTAAAGATAGAAAAATCAAGCAGTATTTTATTTTCTGCAATGTTGATGTATAAATTAAGTTGCATTTCATTTATCTTTTTAAATAGAAATATTCAGAAATGTAAAATGCCTTGCCTTTATCCTTTATACCTGCACAAATTATTTCCTGTATAAAACGGATACATGTTCTGTCTTACAGAGCACATGTACTGTCATAGTTCATATTTTGCCAACACAATCACTTTCCCATTTATTTAGCACATATTTTTGTTACTATAATAAGTATGCTACTTGCGGCACTTATTTGGAAGTCACAGTCATTAAAAATAAATAGAAAGTCCACAGATGTAGAAAGACACAAATTTGCTTTTAAAAGGCTGGAAGACCCTCATTATCTGAATTTAGAGGATTTTTGTTTTTTAATTCAAAACATGCCATCTTTCTTAGTTTGCACCCAAACCCTAATCTTTCTTTCAGGCTACAGATTTTCTTCTCTTTAGTTTTGCAAATGGGAAAAATGGCGGAAAGAAGGGAAAACCAAACAACCCTCCTCCAAATTATAAAGGTTTCAATGTTTCAATATTCATTTGAAAGTCAAGTCACTTATGTCAAAAACAAATAGCATTGTTATACCCAAGTGAAATTATTATTTGAAAAATAACATATTTGTCTATTTGTTGGGGTGGGATAGAGCCCTCTATAAGCAGGTCAGTCTCTTCTACAGATGGGCAGCTTTGGGAAGGTCAGAAAAGGAGGGAGACATGCAATAAGTGTGAGATTATCGACATGAACCCTGGATACCAACAGTCTGACAGAGCCCCAACGTATCTCCCACATGTCACAAAGTCAATCTAGTCTTGTTACAACAGAGACCACAACGCTATATACAGCGGTCATCTTCTTTCAGCTTTTATTAGATTCAATGAAAATTCTATCTTAGTTGTGTCACATGGATATAATCTAATGAAACATAGTAAAATATATACCTGTAGTTCAACAGTCAAAACTTATGTTTTCTAGCAATAAGTTATTTACATTATATCTAAATTCACTTTTAAAGTTTGGATTTGAGGGGAGGCTCTACATGCTTTTTTAAAATGACAGTATGTGAAATAAAAAATATTTGCAATGCATCCTGCTGTTCTCCTAATAATGACAAGAATGCCCCCCTCAACAATCTGTGTGTTTCATGGAAACTCAGCCAGATAAGCACTCATTTTTTCTTCTGTTAAGATAATATTCTCAAAGAGAGAGCAAATTCTTATTTTTCATAATCTAAAACTAGGCTGCTCGTTCAAATTTCATTAATTCTCAAAAACAGCAGTGAATCTGCTTGCCAGCAAGATAGCATTTTCTCTATTGCTTTGGCCTTCATTTGCTATTCTGAGTTACAGTGGTGACCAACTTAGATTGTAATTTCCTTGGGCTATGTTTTTTAAGGGTTGTTATCCATTATTTAGTGTAATACCACGCTGTGTATAACATACCCATGACATTTAATAGTCCATGATATCAAAATGTTTCATACTTAAAATTTTGGACATTTAAAAATACTCTTATCATTTGAAAATAAAAGGAGACAGAGAGGCATTAAAAGTGGTGGTATTTCAAATAACATAACCAAGTTCTGATGGAAGTAGTTATGTTTAATTAGTGTGCGATACATAGGATGAAGATGCACAATTTTAATGGATTTCTCACAACTATCAACTTAATTTTAAAATTTTGATCTAGTTGAGGATGTCAAACTTGAGTCAACATCTGATTTCCTGAATTTATAACACTAACAATCTGCTTTCCTTCTCCCTAAATCAAAAGACAGCAACTAGTGTTATAACATATTGCATGAAAATAGTTTTAAAAGAAACAAGTAGGTACCAGGCAATGTAATAGAAAGAACACCACTGTTTACCAAGATTTATAAAAAATTAAATCCATTAACTGATGGGATAATGTGGACTTTCTTTTCTGGAGCTATGAGATTAGTCTAATTTAAAAACAACTAAATTAAGCAAACATTCAAATATATTACTTGGAGTATTTACTTTACCAAATCTCACATGGCAAATGTGTGATGTCTGTCACTTTTTCAATATGGTTAAGTTATAAAAATGCTTAGAGGCAAACTATTCTTATATATATTTTTTAATTTATATATATATAAAACCAGAGTAGATCACTTATGCTCTATTTTTATTTTTAAAGCTGTGTTAAACACTGTTATGTTTTTACCAAAGCATAAAGGGACTAACAGCCTTTAAAAAGAAGATTTTAAAAACTATATTATGAACGCAACTGTATAAAATTATTACATTATGAATACAATTGTATGTTTAGGCATTACTCTAGATTGGGATAAACAAGAAAAACAGTTTCTATTGGATCTAGATTATTTTAGAATTTCACTAATAAGACCAGTTTCAGTTTAACTTTATTTCCAATTACTACTCCAAATAATCTGACTTTGGTTTAGTTCTGCTCTTGTTCCATTTTTAAGCATTATAAATATAAATTAATCTTGTTAAGAAAACAGTGAGTTTTAAAAATTAGATTTACTTATTTAAATTTTTAAATCATGCTATCTACACTACAAGTTACTTTATCTAAATGTAAATATCATAATGTGATGATATGAAAAATAATATTGAAATGTCACATTTAACATATTTTTAAAGTGGGTAAAAATAAATGTAAGAATTCTTTTTCTGGAAAGTTCCCAACTAATATGCAAAATGAACATTTGTGAAAGATTTTACAAATATTGGGAGTAACCTGGAGCTAGAGGAAGAAGAAAAATTCTCAAATTTATTAATAAATTATTTTGGCACTAAATTGTGTCCAAAATTATACATACACAAGAAAGAGAATGTTTTATTTTGCAGGTAAAATAATTTGGAGATCAATGAGAACTTTAAGTTTTTCCAAGTTTCTAAAAGGTTGTATGTGAAGTTGAACCTTTGTAAATTTATCAAACTTTTTCATTTAAAATATTGAAAACTTGAGAGAAGTATCAAGTTTATCTAATCTACTTTGTAATCTGGCCAGCGAGTAAATTGTTGGTATATAAATAGCAATCCAGATAAGAAAATGAAAAATAGCAAATAACACTTTCTTACCTCTATCCCTTAGTTATAGTTGTTCTTTAAGCTGCTTCATTGGTTGAGATAAACTACCAGCACCTCAAAAAGCTCTGTTCTCTAGTTATATAATTTTTTTTCCTCTGAAAAAGGATAGACCACCAAAAGAGGAAGTTGTGAAACAACAGAGTTATTATGCTTTATAGATTCTATGGAGAATGAAAAGTTATTCACAAAAGTTACTCTTGAAATCATTGTAAGAGACCATAATTTGTGCCTGCTATATATACATACATAATTAAAGTATACACATATTTATATGTGTAAGCAAATTTTAGAAAAGTTATTGAAACCTACACTTGATTAAGTAGTGCTCATTTACATAAGGAAATATGTCTTATGTGGCTAAATGATAATCATAGAAAAGTAGAAAATACTGTTCTATGAGGAAGAAAACTATCAAGGTAGTATATGGGGAATAAGCTTGCTTTTGTTAAGTATAATTAATTTAAAGTCTTTGGAGTATGACCTAAATGCTAATCGGACTACAAGCATCTTGTAAAAAGAAGAAGAAGAAAAAAAAAAAAAAACCTTCAGCAAACGAACATTTTCCTGGAATTTGGGTAGTGGTTTTTTACCTACAAGTCTTAAACTTCCTTTCTCATGAATAGTTGCCTGTTACATATAGATAAAGCATTGCAAAACTGAAACTGTTACTTATACTTGAGCTATGGTCTCTTACAACTTCACCCACAAGAATAAAAAACAGGTGCAGATCTTGCAATGCTGAACATTTAACTGGTTAAGTTTCTTACAGGATGGAGAAGTAAATAAAAATATTTAAAGGACAGTAGGAACAATGGCTGAAAAAAACATAAAACATTTGATCAAAGCAAATACTGCTGCCAACTTCAAATAAAAGGATATATGTATGTATGCATATATGTGTACATATCTTTATGTGTGTATATATGAATGTGTATATTTATATATTATACGGTATGTGTTATTATGCGTAATATATGATATATTTTTTATGTGTATGTGTTTGTGTGTGTGTTTATATGTATTTCTCAGAGGTTCAAGTTGCCAGATAATAGAAGCCAATGGGTGGTTTCAATTTCTGTGTGGCAGTTCCTCACACCCTCCCTTGCTTATTGGGGAAGTAGAAGGAGTGGATTGCAAGAATAACATAGTAATTATGCAAACTTCCACACATTGCAAGAAACGCTTTCTGAACTTTAGTAGCTATCATGCTCTGAAGGTATCACACTCCTTGCTTGTTATTTAATTATGTATCCAAAGGGGCAATAAAGAGTAATTAAGAGATAATTGGAAACATTTCACCTAAACTCATACTTAATGTGAATTTGGAGGAAGTAAAACAAATAAACAAAACAAACCAAGACGGCTGCCCCCACCAAAAAACAACAACAACAGCAAAAACTTCACACAAAACAAATAATAAAAAATATCCAAAAAGCAAACAAAAAGAACAAAACACCAGAGTGTCATCAATAACAAATTTTATTAGAATCCTTTAGTGAGATACCTGTAGAAAAATCCTTGAAGAAAAAAGTGTTTATTTTATTTATTTTTAAAAATTGTATTTATTTATTTTTTTAGAAACAGCCTGGAGTATAGTGGCATGATCATAGCTCACTGTAACCTCAAATTCCTGGGCTCAAGTGATCCTTCCACCTCTGCCTCCTGAGTACCTAGGACTACAAGTGCATGCTACCATGTCCAGCTAATATTTATTTCTGTAGAGATCTGGTCTTGCTTGTTTCCCAGGCTGGTCTTGAACTCCTCGCCTCTAGACATCCTTCTGCTTTAGCCTCCCAAAGTACTGGGATTACAGGGATGGGCCACTGCACCCAGCCAGAAAAAGTTACTGATACGTTTTAGAGTGCTTAGATTCTATATGTTTGGATAAATTTTAAATATCATTGTACTTCAGTATCATTATAAAACACTAGGCTCATCAGTCCCCAAAGACTTTGTCTCACTTACAGAAGCATAGTCCTCAATATCTGATGGTGATTTTAATGTGCTAGCTCAATATTTGTGTTCCTTTTATCTGAATGATGAATGTAAATCTCTGCTTCTCTAATGATACCTTCCAGGCTGATAAATATACTCAATGTTCCTCCATGTTAAAAAATTCCCCTATGATTGACTTGCTCTATTACTTTCTTTTCTTTCATCAGAACTTTTTGAGAAAATTGTCAACATTGACTTATTTGAGTCCTTATATCTTTGTGTGTGCGTGTATGGTAGAATATATGTAACAAATGTTACCATTTTAACCAATTTTAAGTGTACAGTTCAGAGGCATTAAGTACATTCATATTGTTGTGTAACCATCACCACCATCCATCCCACAACTTTCTCAGTCTCCTAAACTGAAACTCTGTACCTATTAAACAATAACTTGCCATTCCTTCCTCCCCACAGCCCCTGGAAACCACAATTCTAATTTTCTGTCTGTATGAATTTGACTCCTCTAGGTACCTTATGTAAGTGGAATCATATGATATTTGTCCTTTTGTGTCTGCCTTATTTCACATAGGTTCATCAGAATTTCCTTACATTTTAAAGGCTGAATAATATTCCATGATATGTATATACTGCACTTATTTATCCATTTATCGGTTCATGAACACTTGGGTTGTTTCTACCTTTGGCTGTTGTGACTAATGCTGCTACAAACATGAATGTACAAATATTTGAATCTCTGCTTTCAATTATTTTGGGTATATATCCAGAAGTGGAATTGGATTGTAGGGTAATTCTTTGTTTAATTTTTTGAGGAACTACCACCCTAAGTCTACCTCTCTTCCTCATGCTTCTTCCTTCTGCATTTGGCTTTCTGTCTCCTCCTGTTCACCATGACTCTCTTGCCAAAGTCACCAAGTGATCTTGTTACCAAATCCAAAGCCCTCTTACTTGACCTCTTTTTAGCACATGCCACTCTTGACTACTTCCTTCTCCTGGAAGTGTTTCTTCTCTGTACTTGAGTTCTTGCCTTCACCTTCACTACCTTCTGATTCTGTAGCAACTTTTTTGACTTTCTTACAAAAGTCAGTGTGTCTGTCTATTAAACGTTGTCACTTCTTCAGATTCTTTCCTGGGGCTGCTGCTCTTCTTACCCCACAATCTCAACAAAGTCTTACAAATCTTACAAAAGTCAATGTGTCTGTCTATTAAACGTTGTCACTTCTTCAGATTCTTTTCTGGGGCTGCTCCTCTTCTTACTGCACAATCTCACAAACCCCATGGTTTCAATTGGCAAATACTGATTGCTCCCAAATCTCTATTCTCAACCCAGATCTCTCCCTAGAGAAGTTTAGACTAGTGCAAATTACAAGATTATTTTTACTTGTGATTTAGAGACAAGAGTCTGCATAGAGGCCCTAAGATCAGGCTGAATTAATTTTTCAACTCTACTATTGTTTAACTGTGGGTAAGTCAGCCATAATTTCTGAGCCCCATTTCCTCACCTATAAATGGGGCCTTAAATGAACACCTAAGAAAGTTATTGCAAGATTATAAAACAAATACTCAAATACTTTACTGTGCTTATGGTGCAAAAATACAGATAAAGCAAACGTCTATTCTAATTTCCGCTAACATGATTCTCCTCCCTAGAGATAGGCAGTGCTATCAGTTTGATGTGTATCTTTGCAGACTTATTTCCTATGTAATTACATATATACATATACAACACATGTGGAATTAGATAATTTTGTGAAGTTTTAAAATAAAGAACATCTAGATAACATCACACTGTATGTTTTTTACTGTGACTTTTTTAAACTTAATATAAATTGAAGATATTTCAAAGACATTCTTTTGAACTGATTCATATATATCTAATTCTCATATTGATTAAATCTGTTTTACTTTTTTACAATTAAAAATGATGTAGTCAGCACCATCATAACTGTCTCTTTAAAAGTATGTGCAAGTCTTTCTCTAAGGTAGATACAGGAAAGTAGAAGAGTTGTTGGGCCAGAGGGCATATACGTTTAAAATGTTAATTGTTGCTGTCAAATTGCCCAGTCAAAAAATGTTTCACCAGTTTGAACCTCCATTTCCTGTTTTCCGATGCTATTATTGCTAGTGTTTGATATAATTAAACTTTTAAAGATTTTGCTAATCCAATGGACAAGAAAATGGAGTCTTAATATTTCTAATTTGCATTTCCCTGATAACCATGGAGATTGAACATATTTTCAATGTTGTATCCTTTTTATAATCTCCGTATTGTGAATTGCCTGTTCCTTCACTCTAGCCATTTGTTTATTATATGATTGTTAGCATCTTATTGATTTGTAGTGTTTGCATTGCAATCATTGTTTTTGGATGATGCTTCATTATCCCCATCCCTCATTTTAGGGCTTTTCATGATGGGTATGGTAACCTTCTGTGATGGCCCTCTAATATTCTTTGATATTGTCCTTGACTTCTGGCCCAAGGTAGCCAGGCTCATTTTGTGTATTTCTTGCCCCAGACCTGAAATCAGCCATTTTTCTAAAGGGCCATGGTTCAATTTAGTGGGACTAAACCTTAGTGGTGCTCATTGCTACTGGGTTATCATTAGCTTTAGGAATAAACTCAGTCAATAAACTTAATTTCTTCTATGTTGCCAAGCAGTACATACTTGCAAGAAAAAATATATTTAAACACATTTATCAGGAGTTTTATAACATATATGAACATCACATCATATATTGCATTTAAAATAATTTAAGATTAATACATCTGATGTAAGAAAACACTTTTAAATTAAAAATTGGGCACTGGCACTATTTTCTTAGGAAAGAATAGTTTGATAAAGAAAGGCAATAACTTAGTAATTATCATATTTTGCATTTAGAACTTTCAAAATACCTTTCCAAAGAAGTTTCAAAAATCAGGAAGATTGAAAAAATATTACAGTTTTCATATTTTCCATTATTTTCATCCACATTTACTGTTTTCATTATCAATCTCTCAGCTTCCTCATTTTTTCCTTTTGCTATTATGCATTTATCACTTAAAAGTAAACAAACATTGGTATAGATATCCCTGGAAACAGATTTCAAGTAAAATAAAATGAATATATTCATAGTTTTAGCCACCATTTCTTTCCCAAGGCATATTTTCATAACCACTTTAAGTTGCTGAAGTAGCAATATTTCATATGCTATTTTCATAGCTCAGTGGTGAGAGAAATACTTCTGGTTCACTGATTTTAATTTTAATTTATTAAGGAAATGGCTTTAATATTTTAAATTCATATAATTTTTCAGTTTTGTTTTTGTGCAGTTAGAGAATTGAAAAGGAAAGCTTTATCTGATCATTCACAAATATCTGTGGCCCTTAGTTTACTTATCTATAAAAGGGGATGAAACTACCGACTTCACTGGGGTGCAGTGAGGATTAATTAATTGAATATCATAGGTACATGGCCAAGAAGAATATGTTTCCTGATAAGGATGGTGCTGAAAATTTTCAATCTAATTTGAGAACACATAGTTGGAAAAAAATAGTCTTCTAATTCATGAATATATTTATTTGTAAACATTGTAAAGGTTTACAAATTAAATCACACCTAGTTCCACATTTATATTACATCAATTGTGTTTATTAAGAAAAATGAATTTTAAAGAATCAGGAATATAGGAGATTTGGGGAGAGTCATTCATTAATTCAATATTTTCTATCTCTTGTATGTAAGGAGTTATGGTAGAGGCTGGGAATACAACATGAATAAATGGACTCTGCAGGTTATTCTCTGTTTCTCTGTCCTATCCTTCCCTGCCCTACTTCTTTGCCTCAAAGCTGACCTCTACACACTAGATCACCCTGCTCCCTTGCCTTCTTTCTTCTGGCTAACTTTGGCTACTGGAGGGACTAGCACGAAATAGAGAAGAGAGAATTTGGTATATGTATTTACATCCCCTTCATCCTGTCAGGGCATAGTTTTGGGGTGGCGTCTCCGTGCCTATAGCCACAGCTCATCTCTGCCTTCCTATTCCTCAGCTATAGCTATGACTAAGTTCCAGTAATATGGTTCATCCTTGCCTTTCAGGTCTAGGGGGGTAATAACTTCTCACTATTGCTAACCTTTGTGTGTTCTAGCATACCTCATTTATTCCTAATCATGCCAACACCTCTAAATAATAATCCCTTCATTAAATTACCTGAAATTGATAATTTTAGATCTACCATCTAAAGTTGACATTACTCAAGATCTGTATTAGTGCTAGCCATGCACAGTGGCATGCATCTGTAGACTTAGCTACCCAGGTGGCTGAGGTGGGAGGATCCTTTGAACCCAGGAGTTTAAGACCAGCCTAGGCAACACAGAGGGACCCTGTCTCTAAAAAAATGAAAAAAAAAAAAAAAATTGAAAAAAAAAGATCTGCATTAGTCCTGCATACAATCAAATTATTCATTTTAGTTTGAACCTGATATATTAGAAGGTATGTAGTTTCAGATAAAACACAAAGGAGCAGTGTTATAGACAATGTCCTAAACTAGGAAAATCAAGAATTGGCTTAGAAAACGTGATAACTGAACTGAGACTTGAAGGGTAAGTGGGACTTCATGGGTATTTGGAAGAGGAGTGAGCAATTGGAAAAGGCATAGAAAAGGCATGGAAATCACAGAGAGAGAGAGTATCATATTCATGCAGCTGCATGTGGTCTCCTATTTGGGAGGCATAAACTGGGAGGGTGGGGAAAGGGGTGGTGAAGGAGCATGACAGAGGAAGCCAGAGAGAAAGAGGCATCAGGAGATGATGAAGGGTGTTATAAAGAATGGAGTCTTGAAATATGTCTTGTGAAGAAAATCTTTTAGTATAAGCAATCAGCACTTACGGGTATCTGTGCTTTCTCCTACCCATTACTGATTTTCTTTCTTCTGGTAACAAGTGCCATGATTTTTCTCTGAGGAGCAGGCCCTTCCTTGGTATCAGCAGCCCACATGAGGGGAGTGACATTGATTCCCCTCCTATATCAACATTGGTGTAAGCACGTGACCAATGTCTAGGAAATAAGTTTAATTCTTTTCCTTTGCTATAGTGATTAGTTCAAAGAGGGGCACGGGATTTAAGCCAGCCAGTAAGACTTATTTCTGGAAATTTTAAGCTCTGCTTTTACTGGGATTGGCTAGTTGTAAGGATTATGCAAGACTGAAATTACTAGGGACCACTGTGAGGAGAAAACCAGCAAAAGAATGAAGCCAACGGAGAGGAAAGCAGATCTTAGGGAGAGTGAAGGGAGGAGGAAGAAAGAGACTGAGTTTTGATGACATCATCAGAGTCCCTGACTCCAAGTATGCTATCTCTCTTGTTTTCATTAACTGACCCAATAATTAATTAATTTCTTCCTTCCTTCCTTCCTTCCTTCTTCTTCTTCCTCCTCCTCCTCCTTCTTATTCTTCTGGTTTGTTTTTAGAGACAGGGTCTCTCTCTGTCACCCAGGCTGGAGAGCAGTGATGCAATCAATGAAGCCTCAAACTCCTGGGCTCCAGCGATCCTACTGCCTCAGCCTCCCCAGTAGCTGGGGCTACAGGTGCATGTCAGCATGCCTGGCTAATTTTTAAAATTTTTTCTAGAGCTGGGGTCTCACTATGTTCTCCTGAACTCCCAGCCTCCTGAGCCAATACATTCTTATTTTCTCCTTAAACCAATTTGAATTACACTTCTGTCACTTGCAACCAAAAATCTTTTAGATCAGGAAAAAAAACTGGAGGAGGGAGCCTGTTTTATTTGCAACATAGAATATCAAGAAAAGCAAGCTTTTCTATTGTTCCTAGACTAGTGCTGTCCAATAGAAATATAATGTAAGCCATATATATCATTTAAAAATTTCTAGTCACTACATTAAAGAGAAACAGGTGAAATGAATTTTAATAAAGTATTTTATTCAACCCAATATATAAAAAAGTTACTATTCCAATATGGAAAATCATATTCTGTTTCTATTTTTATATTTAAATTTAGTTATTTAAAATTAAATACAATTAAAAATTCACTCCTCAAATATGGTAGACACATTTCAAGAGCCCAATAGCATTGGACAACACAGCTCTAGATTGTAGACCCCAGAGTACAAGATGAGTAGACAGCAGTCCAGTTGAAACTGAGACTGTAGTCAAATGTTAGAGCCTTAGAGTGAGGAAATATTTGATATTTTTGAACAAGGAAATGATGTAATTGAAACAAGGCATGAATAAAAATAATCTGTCAGCTACAGCATCTTTAAAGCTTTCCTGATTTCCTAGTCAAATTAACAATGCCTTTTTCCATAATCCTCTTGCCTGGAGTTATAAAGACACATGTCAGGTTCTTTAGGGGCATAAACATTTATTCATTTAGAATATGGCAGCCAGAGAAATAATCTCATGTTGAGTAAGTTTCTCTCAAGACCTTGCGCATGCATTCTTTTGCCCCTAATGAGATTTGGAACATCCCCATGGCATTATGTGATACTGCCTTTCTGATTGGCTTCCAGACCATTGGGGAGAGTGGAAGGATAGAGTCAAATGTAAGATGTGCAAATGATTAACATCATTTTTTTCTAATGCATACATTAAAAGACTAATCCTAATTTGAGATATATTAAAATAGGAAAACAAAAGAATCTTAGAGTCAAGAAAATATATTGGCCAGGCGTGGTGGCTCATGCCTTTAATCCTAGCACTCTGGGAGGCCAAGGCGGGAGGATCATTTGAGCACAGGAGTTCGAGACCAGCCTGAGTAAGAGTGAGAGCCCGTCTCTACTAAAGATAGAAAGAAATTAGCCAAACAACTAAAAATATATACGGAAAAAATTAGCCGGGCATGGTAGTGCATGCCTGTAGTCCCAGCTACTTGGGAGGCTGAGGCAGGAGGATTGCTTGAGCCCAGGAGTTTGAGGTTGCTGTGAGCTAGGCTGATGCCACGGCACTCTAGCCCAGGCAACAGAGTGAGACTCTGTCTCAAAAAAAAAAGAAAGAAAAAGAAAATATACTGTCTACTATCAACTTCAAATGGGGAAAAATATACTTTGTTTTGTTCTTGCCCCATCCCACCTCCTTGTCATAGTAGATTCTCAAAAAAATATTTGTTTAATGGAACCAGTGAATTATAAAATACAAATAATAGTCTTTGTAATCTCCTTAGATAAGTAATATAAAATAAAATAGAACTCTTTGAAATAGTTTTAATTTTTAATATATTTAACATATTTGAATAACTTTTTGATTAAATTTTTCTGATCAACACTCCATTTTATTTCTATTTTCTCATAAATGTAAAATGATTTTAAGATATAATACTTTTTACCAGAAACATTCATTATAATTTTAATCGAATGGTTTTATGAATTCTAAGAGTCTTCATGTCCTAGCAAAGGAATTATGTTAACAGAAAACCTTTTCTTATAAGAAATATCTTCTATAAGAACATTTCAAATTCCTGAGCAGAAGCATGCATTTTATATAACTAATGAAACACTTTTTGTTTCTACCAGTTGGATGAGGGTTATGTTTGTTATTTCTACAGTGAAACAAGGAAGGGATATATTCTCCTTCAATAGCACACAACCGCTACAACAGAGGAACATGTTTCAAAATAGGGGTCAAGTCAGGAAAAACGTCCCCAGAGGGAAGTTGCTGGGGACTGGTCACATTTAGCCTAGAGAAGGCAATGCAGCGGACATGGATGATAGCCATAGCAAGTCATGGTCCCTGTGAGATAGCTGTGGCTGCTGTTATAACAAGAGTCCCAGGAAGCAAAGGTGCTATTAGTGTTGCAAGATCTCATAAAATGATACATTAGCTTCATTTATTTGCTTTTTCTTTGTTTGTTTGGAGTTATGATGAGATTCATATTTGGAAGTGTGAAATTCACAGTTTGTGGAACTAAAAAACATCAAAAAGAGAAGTGGTATTTCTTGCGGGGATTTAATCTCTGGTTTTGGGAGAAACTGTGCTTGTCAGTAGAGTTAACTATTTTTGACATCTGAAGACCAATTCTGACAGTTGGTGGCAAGTATACATACTCATTTGGCCACCACAGACTGAGCCCTTGGTAGTCATATTGAATAGCTTTACAATGTACTATTTTATTGAAAAACATTTATAAATTGGGCCTTAATGTATTCTATTCTTTTCAATAGCCAATTATCAGTAGTGACACAGCTTTTAGAGGGCTTCAAATGAAGTGACTTATGTTTCATAGTAACTGACAATTTACAAAAATATCAAAGCTCAATTCCTTGGCATACACGAGGGAAACTAAGCCCTTCTTCTGTGTTGTCAACTAAACCAGTGGTTTAAAAGGTTTCTTGAGTGACAAAACATGGTATGAACTTTTGCTTCCTGGAAATATTATTTTGGGGATATATACACACACAAACACAAATAAAAATATATAATACACACATACAAAAATATGTGTGTGTATATATATATATGTATATATATATATATATACACATATTTATATAATTCTTTGGTAGCGCTATGTGGCCATCATGAAAGTTTGGAAAATACAAAAAATGACTATAAGATGGGCAATAAAGATCATTCTTTATTACAATCCGCTGGGGATTATTACTATTCAATTTTTATTTACATCCTTCCAGATTCATGTTAATGTGTGAGTGTCCGAAACAGGACAATGTTTCGGTCAATGACAGAGCACATATATGACAGTGGGCCCATAAGATTAAAATACCATAATTTTACTATATCTTTTCTATGTTTACATGTGTTTAGATACACAAATACTTAGCTTATGTTACAATTGCCTGAAGTATTCAGTACAGTAACATACTGTACAGATTTTTACCCTAAAAGAAATAGGCTATACAATGTAGCCTAGGTGTGTAGAAAATTATATAACCTAGGTCTGTATAAGTACGCACTGTGATGTTTGCACAATGACAAAATTGCCTAACAACACATTTCTTAAGTGACACATGACATATAGAGAGATTATTTTTTCAAAAATAGGATTATATAAAAATATAGCAAATATAACTATATAGCTAGTTATATAGCAGAAAATATAACTGCTTTCTATTTTTATTATTCACAGACTAGGAAAATACCTAATGACAAAGGTATCATAAATTCAATAACATAAAAATTCATATTCACAGCATCACTTGCATATGTTTGAATAACAGTGGCATATATTCTTACAGAACATATATATCAAGGGTACTGAATGATTTGGCTGTATGATTTGAAGACCTTTTATAAAACTATGACCTGCAAATTTGAACTACTGATTTAAATCTTTTAACAATAAACCAAGCTTGTGTAGCTATGTGGATTGCTCTATGTTCAAACCAATTTAAACTAATATAGCTTCTGTTGTTATCAACAAAAAAACACAAAATATTTGCTCCAAACCAGGTTAGGTCACAACTTTTAAGAGGTGGTCTTGGAAATTAGTAATTATGGGACTTCAGGAATTAAGTATTAGTGGTTCTTATGCTAAAAGTGAGTGACAAGCATCAACAATTATTTCCACAAAACCTGGGAAAGCTTCTAAAAAGCAATAAGATCTGGGGGAGGTCTTTAAAGAAGGAGCTGTAGTACTTAAGGAAGTTAGCTGGGAAAATGAAGATTTCAGGGAGAAGTATAACCAGTGAACATTGTACTAAAAATGATCAAGAGATCAAAATTCACAAAGGAATTTATGTCAGAAGCAGAAGAAATAATATTTAGAAAATGACAATTTCTTTTGAATTTAAAAACAAAATTTTAAAGAGTTAAGTTCAGAAAATAATATGACTATCATCTGTGTACTTCACTATCAGAATGAAAAATCATTAACTCTTGAGTACCTCTTCATTTGGTATTTTATTCTTTATATATACCATTTAGATAACCAAATCTTGAAGTACAAAGGGTGGTTAAGGCAAGTGTTGGGGATATGATAAAAGAGAGTGTAAAGGGAAAAGTACCTTTGTGAGAAGTAAGCAATATGTTATGCGAATGACACATACTCAACAAACTTTTGGAATAAATGACTCATTGGAATTATTTAAAATTGCAGAGACTCATCAAAGAAGGGAAGTTAACTACAACAACTACGACATGCTTTAACGTGTTCTAAGTAATTTGGTTTCCACAGTCATTTGATTACACCTCTTCAATTAATTAATTTCAGAAATACAGACTCCAAGTTTTATTGGTTTGTGGTCCAAAAGTTTATTTGTATATGAGGCATGGATGCAGAGAAAAACGAATGCTTATACACTCTTGGTGAGACTGCAAATTAGTACAACCTCTATAGAAAACAGTATGGAGATTCTGCAAAGAACCAAAAGCAGACCTACCATTTGATCCAGCAATCCCACTGACAGATATTTACCCAAAAGAAAAGAAATCATTTTATCAAAAAGACATCTGCATGTTAATATTTACTGCAACACAATTCACAATTGCAAAGATGTAGAATCAACTCAAGTGCCTATCAATAGATGAGCGGATTAACAAAATGTGGTATGTGTATATTATGGAATACTATGCAGCCACAAAGAAGGATTGCTTAAGGCTTTTTGTAACAATTTGGACGGAACTGGAGACCATTTTTCTAAGTGAAGTATCTAAAGAATGGAAAAACAAACCACATATACTTACTATTAAATTGGAACTAACTGATGAGAACACACACAGAGGGAAGTAAAACACTGTGGAAATCAAGCCAGTGGGAGAGGGGATGAATTTAAGCTATTTTAATTGAAAATTCCAAAAATTTTACACAGATAGCCAGAATAAAACTTACTGAATTGTTGATGAATCATATTCTTTCTCCATGGTGTCATAATATATTGTTTGGGAAGATAAGAAGGAAGAAGCTTAGAGAGTAAACTGAAAATAAATCAAGGCATATTTCTTAAATCATTTCCTTCCTGTATTATAAATATTAATCAATTATCTTATGAATAAATAATTTTGACATCCTGTTTTTCCTTTATTGGTTTATTTATATTGGGGCATTTTATTAAACATTATCATGTATGCAAATCTATTATAATTTTATGTTTAAAATTTATTGAAAAGAAAAAGATGATGAAAATTATCTACAGTTCAGATGTTTTACTATCCATTTTACTACATAGAAAGTAATGTCTAGTTAAGAATAAAAGCACAATTGACATAATAGGAAATGATATATTCTGGTAAAATTTTGGATATAGCATCAACATTGAAAAATTCGTCCAGAATATATTTTTAAAAACAGAAAAAACAAATTCCTTCTTAGAATGAAAGTGATTTTTTTCTTCCTATTTAAACTCTCTTAGATTCTTGATAACTAAAGCAAGCATGTTTCAATATGCTCTCATACTACATCCAGGTTTTTTTTCAAAGCAAGACCATCGCTGTCCATGGACCTAGGTACCAATTGGCTATTTTATCTTTGTTCAGCTAAAACTTAATTTTATCTCCCTTAAAAACATCAGTGATAGATAATTTTATGTGTCAATTTGAGTGGGCCCAGATAGCTGGTAAAACATTATTTCTGGGTATGTCTGTGAGGCTGTTTCCAGAAGAGATTAGCATCTGAATTAGTAAATTGAATAAAGAGTAGCCTCCCTCACCAATGTGGGTAGGTATCATCCAATCCGTTGAGGGCTCGCTCCAAAAGAATAAAAAATCGAGGAAGGGTGAATTCTCTCATTTCTCAAGCTGGGACATCCAGCTTCTCTGCTCTTGGACATCAGAGCTGCACCACTGGCTTTCCTGTGTCTCCAGCTTGCAGATGGCATATCATGGAATTTTACAGCCTCCATAATTACATCAGCCAATTTCCACAGCAAATCTCCTTGTACATGTGTATGTTTATCCTTCGGTTCTTTTTCTGAACTCTGACTAATACAGCATCCAAACTTATAGATACATTAACTTTGTAAATTTAATCATGTTGGTGTATTTTGAAATTATTCTTTTACTCATAAAGCACTAATGTAAATTTATTGAGTTAAAAATAAATGAATTCTGCTTTGTTATGTACCAATAGAGCCTCACTTTCATCTCACAGTGAACATTATGATGGCAATGACTGCATTTTGCCCTAATATAATTTACTTTCTTCATATCATTTAGCACATTATTTACAAGTACACACACACACACACACACACACACACACACAACATTCAATAGATATTTGTTGAATGAGTGAGTCAATAAATGAACTATTCTATTTTTTAGTAGATTTCCCAGAATTTAGTATCATGTTTCTGACCATTTCTTTTTCTAAGGCTTAATTTATTACAAATTTCAAAATTGGCAAAACTTAGCAGTTTTTGCTACTAAAACATTACCGTTTGTTCACAATAACAGAATGTTTTATATTGTTTAACCAAACAATAAGCAAGAAATATTAATTCTACCCTCTGTTTACTCATATGCCAAATTCACATCTTTGTCTGATTTACTTGCATCTGTTTTATTTTAGCTTGGTCAAGAAAACAATAAAATTTTTAACTGTACTACAAAAGACTAGAAATGTGACTGAATCAATGTACTATCATCCATTGTAATAGCTATTTTTGAAAGGGATATTGTTACAAGGAAGTCCTACAACTGACTATAAAGAAGATAGGAAAGTGGTGGTACCTATGTGCCTAGTGCTTTATAGCTCTCTGATTCATAGATCTGATGTTGAAGCAAAATAATTTATAACACCCTAACTCTTTCCAGGCAATATTCCAAATTATCTAAGCTAACTTACCACTGTTTATGCTGCTGAATGTTTGAAGTTAAAAATCATGGGGTATTTCACTCTGAAATAAGTTCCAAAAGGTCTTTGCTGCTTACCTGAATAAATTAGTGATTTTATTTAGGATGAATTTAAGATATAGATGAGTATTTTTAAATTTTTAATTTTTTTACATATTTATTTTATTATTGAGACAGGATCTCACCCTGTTGCCTGAGCTAGAGTGCAGTGGTGTCATCATAGCTCACTGCAACCTCCAGCTCATGGACTTAAGTATCCTCCTGCCTCAGCCTCCTGAGTAGGGACTACAGGCATGGGCCACCACGTCTGGCTAATTTAGAAAAAAAATTTTTGTAGAGATGGGGTTTCACTATTGACTAGGCTGGCCTCAAACTCCTACATGCATGTGCCACCAAAGCCACCAAGCCCTGCTAACTTTTTTTTTTCCTTTTTTGTAGAGACAAGGTCTTGCTGTGTTGCCCAGGCTAGTCTTGAACTCCTGGCCTCAAGCAATCCTCTCACCTTGGACTCCCAAAGTGCTAGGATTACAGGCATGAGTCACTGTGCCTGGCCTGAGTAATTTTTTTAAATGTGGTTTTATGTACTTGCAAGATTTATACTACAAAATATTATTATTAAACTATGAATGCCCTTGAATAAAGGTTTAGGTCAATAGCAAAAATCATTTGGATATTCTTCACCCTCTAGGATGTGTAGTATATCTTAATTCTTCACCTAAAAATCATTTTTAGTTAAATTATATTATGAAGATATGAATAACAATATAAAACACTGATGTAATATAATTTTTGTACCATTTGCATTCCATAAAAATCTGTGAATTTTCTGACTCAGATGGAACAAGGTTATTAAGTTGTATGTTCACTAATGCTTCATCATGATGATTATATTAAGATCAATTTTGGTAATAGTTCTAGATCTCTCATTTTCTAGGGTAAAAAATATGATAATTTATACCTAAATAGATGTGCAGTTACATCCTCTTCCTGATTTGGAATGAGTAGTAACTGCCTAATTTCACAGTTACATTTAAAACCAGGTTTCAAGAAGTTTTTATAGAAAAACTTTCTGTCACATCATTCTGAGATGTACTGAAGCATATAACACCTAGAAGAGAAAGCAAAAGTCAACCAATAAGGGACAATTTTCTCTCTTAATTATCTTATAATTGATTAATTATAAGAAAAATCTATATAATGTCATACTTTTATTTTCACTGATGTTTAAAATTCATTCTCATGGCAGCCTGAGAATGAATTTTAAACTTCATGTACCTTCACTGATAATTGGAGCTGTGAATGGACAGGATCTAGTTCTGTCTTCCCATTTATCTCCACCTGATTCTCCATCTCAAGTACAAGAGCCTCATCTCAAGAGGGGTTTCTTATATTCAGTCAAAAATCTAGATCAAAAAGTATTTTAGATTCTCTTGAGCATAGAGAAAAGCAACAACCTAAGAAAAAACAATCACATATTCAGGAATGTTTTTATTTTGTCTACATATAAGCACAGGGGTAAGAGAGGACCCTGTGTGTTAAAAGCAACTGAAATGAAATCCCAAGCACAATAGGAAGTCATGCTTGAAAACCAGGAGGCTTCTGCTTTTGGCCATGAGGGAGTAGCAGAGTCTAGAATTAACCTTCATCCATAAACACCTAGAAAACTTGGTAAAATATAGAAAATATTTATTTTCAGAAACTGGACCATAGGTAGTACATGTATTGGTCTCTGAGAAGAGAAGTGAATGGATTGAGCTTGTTGGAGGTAATTTCTGAGCTGCAGCAAAGGAATGGGGAAACCAAAATGAGCCTGGCAATCTCATTGAACTGGGGAGATAGACATCCCTATTTGATGAGGCTGCAGTAATCAGAATTTGTAGAGCAAAGTACCTAAGATAAAGGAACTATATAGAGAAAGACCTCCAAAATCTGAGTAGGGATCCCTATGACTCTTTGACTGAATACCAAATGTACATGAGGCCTGTGAAGCCCCACAAGTCCAAATTGGCAATATCCTCCAGGGAAATAAAAATTATATAGGAGCTATAAGATGAACAAGTCACAGAATTCACATAGAACTGGGAGTTTTTTGAATTCCTATCAGCCAGAGCAGGGACAACTTATTGAATACACATAACATTCAGTAGAGTTCACATATTAGAAATGGAGCTAAAGCAGCCCACAGTAAATTTTATTCTAGACTTTCCCTAAAATGAGTTAGGCCTCAAAAGATCAAAGTTCTAAAATGTGGCCAAAGTCTAACAATCTTTAAATGGATACATCAAAATCTGGCACTCAGAAACCTAAAATTCACAAAGGCTAAAAATTTGTAACTCAGAGAAAAATCACTCAATAGAAACAATCAATCTCAGAAATGAAAGAGATGATCAAATTGGTGATAAAGACTTTAAAATATCTATTATAAATATGTTCCATATCCTCAAGGATATAAAAGAAAATATGAACATTATGAGCACATAAATAGAAGGTTTATAAAAGAGAGACAAATGGAACTTCTAGAGAAGAAAATTAAATATCTGAAATGAGAAATTCACTGGATTAAATCAACAGCAGTAATTAATTTATTTTAAAAGAAAAGATCAGTAAATATAAAGACAGAACAATAGAAGCTATCCAAAATGAAGCCCAGAGGAAATAATGACTAAAAAAACCCATAAACAAACCTTCAATGATCTGAGGGACAATATCAAGTGGTCTAGTTTACCAGTAATTGGAGACCCAGAATAAAAGGAGGGAGAGCAGAGGACAGAAATAATGGACAAAGTTCCCATATTTGTTGAAAACTATGAACCTACAGATGCACAAAGCTCACAGTCCTTAAGCAGAATAAATACAAAGAAATCTGTTTCAGCACATAAGCTAATTGTTGAAAATCGCTGAGTTTTGAGAATGGTAATGGATAAGAAGACAGGGAAAGAGATGGAGTTAGGGCTAAGATTGAGATAAGCCCCAGATAACTGAAGCATTCCATGGCCACTCTGAGGGTTCATAATGGGCAGGTGCACATTCTTATTGACTTCAATTATTGCCATAAGTTGTTTTTCCTGACATTAAAAGTGAACAAAAGCACAAAATGAAATGAATGCTATGCTGTGAGACACTGTCCAATTGAAAGATTTAAAAGTTTTTCAGCATGAAGATGTTGGGTAATAACTTTTACTGTGCAAACAGAAATAGGTTGGATTGTGTCCATTATAGGACTCTCTGTACCATTCATTCATTAAACATTTATTGAGCACCGATTATGTTCCTAGACTTGTTGGTATATATGATGGTATTATGCAAAATATACAAGATGAACATACTACCAATTAGGTTATGCTCATGTCAGCTTCCTAATTTAGAGACTCTTAGCTGGTGAACAGTACTTAGGAAATTTTTTTTTTACACATAGTACTCTCAAAATCTCCCCATAAATACCTGTGGCAATTATAAAGTTATTCTTATACATCAAAACTCTAAGACTTAGCTTTTTGATCCAAACAAGACCCTTTATTTCCCCCACTGAAGATACTGACTATATAATGTTAGCATCAAAGGGTGACAGAACCGAAGGAGACTTTAGAATACTCATTTAGTACAGTGTTATTCAAACATTCTTGCCAGAGGCCAGGTGGCTGCCCCAGGTGGGTTGGAGCAGCGCAGCGGTGAGGGGAGACTGACTGAAGGGGGCCCCTGGTGTAACCAGAGCAGTACAGTACACGAGGTGGGGGGCACTTTCTGCTCCATGCTTACCACGGATTTGCAAGTCACATATTAACATTATTTGTCCAGGTCCTGCACACATTTGAGTTTGAAAAGCCTGAATTACATTCTCACCTTTCTTTTTACTCATTCTCTTTACCTCACAATGTGCAACCACTAAGGAAGGAGGTTCCTGTCCTTAGCTGATGCTTTTCCAGATAGCACATTCTTCCATGGCACAAAGGGAACCGTCAATTTTGCTTTAACTGATTCATATTGTATGCTATTTTATATAAACAAGTTTCATTCTGTGTCTTTGGGCAGACATTATTAATGCATAATTGTGGAATTATTTTTATTTTAACAACATTTGTGATAGCTGATCCCCATCACTTATTTTACACTTTTCACAGGTATAAGCTAAGTTGTACTGCTAGCATTATAACCTCAAATCCTTGATAATACTTAGAAAAAATTAAAACTTTACCAAAACATATTAAATTTGGCAGGAAATGTGGAGAAATTGTTTGAATTTCTATTTTGCCTGCTCAGCTGTCCAATATAGTAGCCACTACCCACATAGGGCTATTTAAATTTAAATTAACCAAAATTTAAAAGAATTAGTTCCTTAGTGGACCTTGCCAAATTTCAAGTACTCAGTAGTGATATGTAGCTAGTGGGTACTTTATTAGACAGCTGAAATATTTTAAAAAATCCATTATTACAGGGATTCTATCAGGCAGCACTGAGCTAAAGAAATGTGGTAAATTGAAGGAAATTTCTTTGTCATTTATACTCATGAAATCCCTCTGTCTCTTGTCATGGAAATGTTACTTTGTGACAAGAAAATCTAGTGCATTTATTTTTCTTCTGACATTTCATGCAATTGTCATGTCCTCCTATCTGCCTTATGCTTCTGATGGCTCATCTCTTCTGTTCAATCTGTACATTAAACACAGAGACATCAACCATTATCATCCATATCCCTGTTTCCTGCTAAATAAAGCAATCCTTCTACTACCAAAAACATTGGCTGTAATTGTCATTCTGTGACTAGAAAAGATTGGATTATACAAATTTCAAAAAGCAGCTTTCTGTCTTTGATGGGTCTCCAGTAAATATCCTTGCCCCAAAATACCTTCCAAGAGTCTTGTCGTAGTGCCTGAAATTCCACCACGTTCCTGAAAATTTGTGTGTTTTCCCAAGTTCATTACTAAAATGCTGCTGTGTATCAATCTGGTTCCCATTTGTAGCTATTTGTGACTTACTAGGTAAATGCTTCTAGGCTTACAGAACCTGGAAGAAAAAGGGCTTTGGCAACTAGTGAGGGCAGAGTTTGTCAGGGGGAGCTCTCATGAAAATGCCGGGTTGCTTGTGAAAATGGTAACTTCCTTGCAGTGAAAGATGAGATCAGGAAACATGAGGATGCTGTTTGCTCTAAGACACAGCACCATAGATGGAGCAAACCTGAATTTGATTCTGGATCTATAATGTTCTCTTTTGTGCCTTTGGACAAACAGTCCACCCTCTGTATCCACAGGTTCTGTATTATGAATTTAAACAATCATGGATCAAAAATCTATGGGAAAAAATTTCACAAAGTACCAAACGGTAAAACTTAAATTTACCATGCACTGAGTACTACATTGAATCCAAATGAATGAAGTGATATGTAGGTATTGTGTTAGGTAGTTAAGTGATCTAAAGATGATTTAAAGTATAAAGGAGGATGTGCATAGGTTTTATGCAAATACTATGCCATTTTATATAACGGACTTGAGCTTCTGTGGATTTAGGTATCTGTGGGGGATCCTGGAACCAATCACCCATGGATACCGAGGGACAACTGCACTACTTAACCTCTCTGGACCTCAGTTTTCTGCCCTTAAAATGAGCCTAAAAGTAACTTCTTATCAGGAGAATAAATGATACATACAAAAGGCCTAGCTTTGTACCAGAAACCCACTGGGAAATGATGAAAGGGAGCTCTTATTGGGATTCCCTCTGCCTCTTTGTCACTTTTAATAAAGCTTTAGTTTCAAAATCAAAATGAATACATTCTGTGTCCTTTTCTCTCTGCTCCAAGACTTGATAGTTGGATGGTCAGACCAGGGACTGACTCCAGAAGGTTTGAAAGAAGGTGGTACAGAAGATAGCTTCCGTCGTGAGTGTGAGGACAACAAAGAGTTGACTTATCTGGAGCAGAGAACCACTATCCTGAAGTGTTGGGAAGGAGACTGGAAAGTTAGAATAGAAATGTAAAGATAGAACATAAGGTTTAGCAGAAGTCGTGTTTTAACTGTGTGTGTGTGAGAGAGAGGGAGACAGGGAGAGAGAGAGAAATCTAGCAGATTCCCTCGAAGAATAGAACTAGAGAGGATGAGTTATTGCTCATTGTCTTTTAGGTTCCTTCATCTGCCTAGTTTTAAACTGACCTTAAATTTACTTTTCAACTGCAAGCAGAAAATAAGTGTATATTGGGTACCTACTTTGTGTCTATAAAACAGGAATGTCCCTTAGGGTTTTTTTTTTTTAGTCTAGAGGGACAAAAAGATATTAAGCAAAATATTTGTAAGAAAACAAGCCAAGAATCATGACATGAGTAGTTTAGGATACAATGGGAGCACAGGGATGTCTGGTCAGAAAATAAACTTCCAGCTGGAACCCATTCTACTAAGTGAAGTATCCCAAGAATGGAAAAACAAGCACCACATGTACTCACCATCAAATTAGTTTTAACTGATCAACACTTAAGTGCATATATAGTAATAACATTCATTCGGTGTCTGGCAGATGGGACAGGGGAGGACGGGATGGGTATATACACACCTAATGGGTGTGGTGCACACTGTCTGGGGTATGGACACACTTAAAGCTCTGACTTGGGTGGGGCAAGGACAATATACGTAACGTAAACATTTGTACCCCGATAATATGCTGAAATAAAAAAAATTAAAAAAGAATTTTAAAAAAGAAAAAAAGAAAATAAATTTCCAGTATAATAAAATATCCAACACTGAGCAAATGTCTTTCCATGCAACCATGCTCTCAAAACAATGGTTAATTTATTTAATTTAGTAGGATACTTTCCCTATGTCCTCGCTATCATGTGTTTTAACATAAATAATCTAGAATCAAATTTAAGTATTTAAATTACAACTGCCACAGTAATATCCCACCTAGTCAGAAATCATTTATTCAATAACTTTAACCATTTGGAGTCAATATGAAGGACACCAATAAAATACCTCTGCTTGCTACTTGGCTGTCACAAAGTGGTCTTTAAGACCATCTTATTTTTTATTTTCTAAGAGACAGGGTCTCTCTCTGTTTTCCAGGCTGGAGTGCCGTGGTGTGGTCATAGCTCACTGTAGCTTTCAACACTTGGGCTTAAACGATCCTCCCACCTCAGCCTCCCAAGTCACTTGGATTATAGGTATGAGCCACTGGGACTAGCCATCATTACTTTTGGCTTTTAGTTTATATGCAATTATAACAACCTTTCTTCTTTGTTTTTGTGTTGACGTTTCATGAAGGCTGACTAGTGGTTGCAAATGAGAGATCTGAAGAAATCAGGTGCTTTGGAAATAGAAGTGGCCGTGTAAGAACCAAAAAATATATGAATTTTGAAAAAGAGTATTGAGCAAATGTTAACACTGTTTTTTGAAACAATAAGGCAATGTGGAATGCATTTTAGATTTCCTACAAAATGATTGAAATAGAGAAATAAGTCATCTACAGTGGTAAGCATCCACTATTCTGGAATTTTCACTTATATGGAATATCACCTTTCTTAGTGATGATTGATAAATAAAGTGTTGTAAAACCTTTAGACATAGCTATTTGTGTCTTCAGAATATTTGCCTCTGAAAATTTTTACAGCCTTGCAATGAATCTAGTATAAACGCTTCTCTCCAAACTCTTGTTCCAGTGTCAGATAAAAAGTCTATTCTTGAGGGGAGATTTTTAAGGAAAAATACAATCTTGTTTTATATTAAGTTCATGTAACAAAAATAAAAATTGAAATTGAAGGGTCTGAACCAACGTAAACCAAGTTATTAAAATTTTCATACATTTAAAGAGTGGCATATGATTTACATCTAACATATTTCATGCTTGAAAGAGTGATCTAAGAGTATGGGTCAAAAGCTAAAGAACTATAATTTTTATATATAAAAAAACCCTAAAGGGGCCACAGAAAAAACTCAAAATTAATAGACAAGTTCAGTATAATTGCAGGATACAAAATCACTAACAAGGCATTATCTGAAAAAAAATTAAGAAAACAATCTCATTTAGTATAGCATCAAAAATAGACTGGGTATGGTGGCTCATACCTATAATTCTAGCACTTTGGGAGGCCAAGGTGGAAGGATTGCTTGAGCCCAGGAGTTTAAGGCTACAGTGAGCTATGAATGGTCCACTGGACTCCAGCCTGGGTGACAGAAGAACAAAAAAATAAAATAAAATAAAATGCTTAGGAATAAATTTAACTAAGATAGTGATCTGTTTACTGAAAACTATAAACCCCATCTATTCTTTTTTTTAAGAAAAACAAATTCCTTTAAAGTAATTTTCCTAGTAGTTACCCTTATGACAAAAGGTTGATCCCTTGGCCACCCTACAAGTTCTGGAAAATTGAGTGAATGGTTTGTTCACTGTTTATAATGAGAGGCAGGCAAGGGAGAAGGGGTCAGAAATGACCATTTGGGTAGCCACCAAAAAGTGTGTGTTCTAATGTTCCATGTTTTAGAAAAAGACAAACAGTATGATATGTTAGGTAGCCATTAAGGTTATTGCCATGAAGTTTTTAATTACACGCCAAATAGCTTTGATATAATAAGTAAAAATGTAGGCTATGTAAAAGTAAAATATATTAGTCATACATACACATGTATAAACACATTCGTGATTTCATAGGAAAAAGTAAAAAGCTATTCCAAAATATTAGCAGTGGTTCTATCAAGGTGGTGATATAATGGCTATTTGCATTTTTTCTATGCTGTTCTATGAGTTACCCATATTTAAAAATATAATCATGTGTAATATTTAAAATTAAAATTTCTTTTTATAGAAATTTAATGCCAATTTGCAAATTATAATTTGAATGGAAAAAACAAACAAACAAAATAAACCAAAATCTAAAGAAGTAAAACCCTAAAGAAAAAAAAAAAGAAAAACAGAATCATTTTCAGATCAGCATTCTCAACCAAATATAATTCTAAATGTTAACCTTTTACAGTAATTACAAAAGGTTCCATTTCTTATGTAACAGTTAATTTCCAGAGTACTGAAGTTTGAATAAAACCAACAAAATTATATGTATTAAATGTAGAAGTAATAATAGTTACAGTACTATTGAGAATGAAATTAAAATAGAGTTCTTACTAGAAAATAATGCTCCAATTTAAACTAGAATGTTAATGAATACCTCATCTTACTCCACCCTAATTTTGGGCTCTGGTTCAACCTCTTTTGTACGATTTCTATAGACTGCTAATGAAGAATTCTCCTTGTCTCTAACTTTATTTCTTCTAGTTCATCCTGCTCATTTTATAAGATTAACCTTTCTAGAGCAATGCTATCCTATATCATTCCCACACTAGAAATTTTCAAAGACTCCTATATTTAATTGAGTTAAAGACAAACCCATCAGTCTGTACTTCAAATTCTCTACCTGAGTGGTTTTTCAAGGGAATTCTCTGGAAACCTAATGATGAAAGTTCATTAGGAATTCCATGAAGTTTTGTTTCAAGTGCAATGGATGCTGAGACTGCAACTGCTGTCTATGACTGTGGGGTTCAAATGTCTAGATGTCTTTAGAACAGAACATTGTAGGAGTAATTTTGCTAAATTTGAACGTTTAACTTTATTCTAACTAATTATTATTAATACTTTGAATCTTTTACATTAGGGTTCTGCATAACATTTTGTGTGGGAAGGTTGATCTACTGAAAGATTTTGAAAAAAGTTGGTTCACAACATGCCTATAGTTTTATTACCAAACTTGCCACAGTTTCCTGTATCTACTATCATCCTGGTTACTACCCAAAATTTCTTCTCCTCATTCCCCATGTCTCCATATTCAATCTTTTTGAAGTCATCAAAGCCTTTGCTGATTCATCCATCTATCCTTCTCTTAATTTTGTTTCATGTTTACAGCATCCATTGATTTTTCTTCTCTATGTTTTTCTCTATATTACATACCAGTTTTATTTTTCCTAAGGGCACAAAATGTGTCTTACTTCGCACTTACTTAACTATTAGAATTTTAAAGAAAGGAATTGAGCATCATTATTCCTGAAAGTGGAAATAAACACCACCATTACATAAATTCTATGCTTTAAGAGCTCTACATTTTATCTAATGACAGATGCTCTCTAATTAGTAAAGTATGTAAAGTATAACGATTTATAATAACATATGTAAAATTATCAATATTTTAGAGTGATTTGACAATTTTGGAAAATATAATTAGTGATAAGAATAATGGAAGCAATAATTTATTGCATGTTTATCAATGCTATTAATAGATCTCTCCATATATTTTTTACCTCAGCCTAACAGTTCTTCAAAATGGGAAGCATCTCACTTTTATAGAAGAGAAAGTTGATATTCCAGAGTTCAAATTATTTGCTTAAGTTTACAATGAGAGTAAAAGTGGGAGAGTCGGGATTCAAACATGGGTCTGTGTGGCCCAAGAGTTTTTGTTCTTTTCAGTTTATCACAGTATCACTCAGAATGGAAATAACAATTGCATGTGTATTCATGGAAGAAGGTCTGAATGTTATTATTCAATACATTTAAAAAGCCAAGTTTAAGACTTATTCATGTATGTCACAAAATCCTTGCTTGAGGATTTCCCAAGGTAAAACACCCACTTGGACTGAAAGCTGCCTTTCTCAGTTACTGAGCCTTTCATTCTTCTTGAGATGAAGAGGTTCCACCAGAACAAGTGACAACAAAGAGGAAAAAATTGAAAAATAGAAATTTTATGTTCTTAGTTACAGATATGAACTTAAAACTTGTGCTGCTTCTGATGGTAAAATAAGACTATAATAGAATAAGAATGAAGAAAAAATACATAGCAAATGTCAGCTAAATATAGATTGTGAGCAATTCTTGTATTGCTAATTGAATAGTGATTAAAGCTAAATTATCAGACAGAGACAGACTTCCTATCATAGCAGAATGGATAAGAGGTATTGATCAAGTATATGAGAGTTTCAGATTTTCAGCTTAGGCCTTGGCTTGCTTTTCACTTTGAGTAAAAGCCAACAATACCAGTTTCCTTGAGAGAACTACTGCTTCTGCAGTAATACAAGGAGCTATTCTCGGTTCTATAAACCAGTCCTGTTTCTAATTTCTGCCTATTAGCAGTCTCTCTGCTTTCAGTCCCAGCTTTAAGCCCTTTGACTCTGGCTGAAAACCAGTTGCCTCATCCCATGATATTTAGCAATTCGAAACTTATCCCTAGGCCACTGAGCTACATTTTCCCTTTGGTGGTTTGTAAGCTTAGGGTCTTTCGTAACTTTCACTGTCCCTATTTCCTCCTTAACTGAGATCCTATAGAGTTTGAATTCCTAAATTATAAGTTGTAAAATAAGAGTAGTTGCAATTTATTAACCCCCCTGGTACTTTGAAAGCATCTCAAATAAATATCACCCCGAGACAACTCTGAGGGTACTAGTCTAAAAAGAAGAGCCTGAATAACAACAATGCCCAGCGGGCTGGTCTCTGGGGAGAGAAAAGCAGAGTTATCATTGTTAATCAGCCCCAGTGCACAGAGCTCAGTTCCAGTTATCCAGAAGCCGATTGTCCTAAATTGTTTACATAGCCAGATAGTAGTTTTTTTTCTCTTCCCTCCCTCCCCACTCTTCATCCTTAATACTGATTTTCCTGACCTCATTGCCTCTCTGATCTTACATTCATTGATCTGAAGTATGACTTCTTCATTTCATGAGAACATTTCCCCTAAGGCAGAGTGAGAAGCGCCATTTTAGACTATAATACTATCAAGATAATATTTTGTATATAGGAACAAGAAATTCCACACATAGGAGATGATTGTAATCATTATCCACTTACAAGATTTCACTTATATTTAAAACTGAAAAGCAATTTATATCTATTAAACCTAGTTATCAATTTGTTTTAAAATGCTAAAATTATAGCTAATACTTATTGAACTTTCAAACTCTTATTATGTGTCAGGCACTTGGCTAATCATTTTACATGCACTTTTTCATATAATATTCAAAATCAGTATCTATCAAGGAATAGGTACTATGATTATTACCCTTATTTAATGGGTGATATTAGTAGTTGTTGAAACTCACAGAAATTAAGCAATTTGTTCAAGGTCACACAGCTAGTACATGTATTCAGACTCCTCAGAAAGTAGATCCTACTAGAAATAAAAACAAAAACAAAAACAAAACAGAAAAAAACCCCCCAAAACCTTTTAATCACTTATACTGCTACAGACTAAATTATGAACTTTAAGCTATATCTTGACACTTATTTGGTGAAAACCAGCTCTCCTAAAGGTATTATAGAATAAACTGATTGATATGCAAAGAATAGATTGGTTAAATTTCACAGAGAACTAATTTGGGTCAATAAAAGAGTCAGTTCCAATAATAAACTCCAGTTATGATGGCTTTTGTTCTCCTTGTAAGGATGTTTTTATATTCATGTAGCACAATAAAAAAGAGAAAGTTATGCGCTAAGATAGTCTAAAACACCATGTACTGATTCTCCTGTTAATATAATGTCTTTCTCCAGAGCTGTTCTTAGAGTTTGAAAAATAAGGCTTTGCTTCCGAGAAGAAATAATCTGCTAAACTTTGACAAGCCCATATCTATTGAGAACATCTCCTTAAGAACATTCATATGATATTTTTACATTCAATACTGTGCTGACCTTTAGACTCAATTTTTGAGTTGTAGTGTTAAAGTGGATTTATTTATTTAATATATTTTTATTGAGTACCTCTTGTGGGCAGAGAGACTTAGGCAATAAAAAGCTTGTGTGGTCTTAGTGTCAGATCTTTGTTCTAGCCAGACTTACTATGATAACAACTTAGGTGTCAAGATTAACCTGTCTGCTCCTGAGGGAATCTGATCGGCAGTGAGTATATCAGGAGCAGCTCTCCTGCCCCAGGTATAGGGGTCAGGAATTACTTTACACCAAACTAAACAATGACTTAAACCCATGACACCACAAGCCATATGACTTCAACTATCACCGCTGTTTGGAAACTCCTGCTGCTGGAAACTCACTAGGTCAAATCCCCCATATATTTATACTAATTGAGTCTAAGTTACATCGTCTCTTAGGACACTGTCATTTGGGGCATTAGGTAAATTTGGGGAAGCCCATCTACTTTGGATAGTTTCCTTCACTCACAGTCCCAATTGGCCCCACCAGTTGGAGATCCAGCATGTCTTCAGCTGAATCTATAATTGCAACACTTATTTGTCAGAGCTGGAATGAAACAAATATCTGTTGGTGTATTATTTTAATCAGATTGACTTCTTCAAATAGAATTTGATGGAGAAGCTCAATTAAAAAAAAAACAACTAGGACTTAGATCTCTCTGATCCCCTTGACATTTGCGATCACAAGATATCTGCTCTGGCTTTATTCATCAGGTCCAAATTCTAGGCAAGACGGAGAAGGGCAGGAAAGGGCCAATGGGCCATATCCCAGCTGAACTGACTTGCATTTGAAACAAGAGTACAGTCATGAAATGAGAAGATTCAAGATTCTTGTCCACCAGCCCCCATCTACCATCCACGTGCCTATTCAAGGTCTTAGAGTGCAACCTTAGCATACCTGTTTTTTTTTCCCCAACTGATTCTGTGTCTTAGGTTCCTATACAAAATCACCCAATTAGTAAGTCTGGGACTCAAAACTCAATCTCAGTATATTAGGGTTCTTCAAAGAAGGATGCATATGTGTGCACGTATGTTGTATGTATACTTGTATCTATTTTTACACACATGTACACACATATATACACAGAGATATATAAATACATATATACATAAATATAGAAAGAAGAGCTGATGTTGCAGTTTGAGTCTGAAGGCAGAATTTCCTCTTCCTTTGGGAACATCAGTCTTTTTCTGTTAAGGCCTTCAACTGATTGGATTAGGCACACCCACATCATGGAGGATTATCTGCTTTATTCAAAGTCTACTGATTTAAATCACATCTGAAAAGTACCTTCACAATGACATCTAGACTAATGTTTGAACAAGTGTCTGGGTCTCGTGGCCTAGCCAGGTTGACACATAAAATTAACCATCACATCCAGGGTTCATAATCCAAAATCCTATGCTTTTTCTGTTATTAATCAGGGTTTATGATCTAATAGAAGAGAAAGGACATTGTAGTATAGGCTGCTCATTGTTTACGAAATATTGATTCTCCCCTTCTACCTTCCAACCAAAACATTACATTTTTGTGTGAAGGCCAATGAGCCTACCTAAAATACTAGATTTTCTTGTCTTCCTTAGAGTTATTCTTGGCCAGTGAAATGTAAGTAGAAACTACAGCGTGCAGTTTTGGAAAAGCTCCTTAAAGGGGCAAGCCGATTCAGCTGGTATATGGCCCCTTGGCCCTTTCCTGCCCTTCTTTGTCTTGCCTAGAATTTGGACTTGATGACTAAGGCCAGAGCAGATATCTTGTGGTCACAAATGTCAAGGGGATCAGGGAAATCTAAGTCTTGACATTTTTGAGCTAATAAACCAGCAGCAGTAAATATTTCTAGATTTTTTGTTACATTAGAAGGAGAAAAAGTAGCTGGGCATGGTAGCTCACACCTGTAATCCCAGCTACTCAGGAGGCTGAGGCAGGAGGATTGTTTGGGAAAAGGAGTTCAAGATCAGCCTGGGCAGCATAGTGAGATGCCTGTCTCTAAAAATATTTAAAAATTAGGTGGGTGTTGTGGTGCCACCTGTGTCCCAGCTACATGGGAGACTGAAGTGGGAGAATCACTTAAACCCAGAATTTCGAGGCCAAAGTGAGCAATGATTGTACAACTGCAATCCAGCCTGGGTGACAGTGGAGCGAGATCTCATCTCTAAAAAAGAAACAAAGAAAAAAGATATATTCTTTTCTAAATCTCTACTAATGTATGCAAACTAAATCCTTAATTGATACAGACAAGGACATAGATAACTACAATGAAGATCTTGAAAACTGAGCACTTATGAAAATTTTGAGACTATACCTAAGAAAGTGATTCAGAAGGAAGGGGTTGATATAAACTAGACAAACCAAACACTGTTAGAGACTATTAGATAGAACACTAGAGGACGGAACAGCTGCCATGAATTCAGCAGAAAGGTAAATGGACCTAAATGGCTATAGGAAGAAAGGAGATGGACCTTTAACAGAGCTAAACTTCCCAGCCACAAAATTAGGAGAGTCACTGGAATGAATTACAATGGAAGCTGTGTGCCTTTTTTTCTCTGAACCTTTTTGAGAAGTGGAAGGACAGGAGAAGGGCAGGAACAAATTAGCTGCCCTCATTAACAGTCTCCACTGTAGGTGCCTCCTCCTGACAGACTCTATGAAGAGCTTTATCTTGATTTGTTTGTCAGTGTAAGCACCTCTTCATCCCAAGGTTTTTTGCACAAAGACTTAATTGATTAAGCCCTCTAACTTGTGACTGCAAATACCTACCTTGCAGCAAGAGCTGAATCACAAATCATTTTTAGACGTTATTTTCCAATCATAGAAAATGGGTTTAGGAGAGAGAGAGACAGGGAAAAAAAGATATGTAATCTGTTTGGGATGATTTTTTATTTTTATTTTTTTATTTTTTTTATTTCAGAATATTACAGGGGTGCAAATGTTTTGGTTACATGGATTACTTTTGTACTGCTTGAGTCAAAGTTGTGTGCCCAACACCCAAATAAAGTACATTGTACCCCTTAGGTATGATTTCATCCATCCCCAGCTCTCCACTTCCACCTACCTGCTTGATATCTGTTGAGTTTTACTTCCAACTGTGCACCTAAGTGGTGATCGGTTAGTTCCAATTTAATAGTGAGTACGTGTAGTGTTTGTTTTTCCATTCTTGCAATACTTCACTTAGGAGAATGGTCTCCAGTTCCATATTGATTTTTGCAAAAGGTATTAATTCATTTTTTATGGATGAGTAGTACTCCATGTGTACATATACCACATGTTATTAATCCACTCATGAACTGATGGGCACTTGGGTTGATTCCACATCTTTGCAATTGTGAGTTGTGCTGCAATAAACATTCTAGTGCAAGTGTCTTTTTGATAAAATGACTTTATTCCCTCTGGGTATATACCCAGTAGTAGGATTGCTGGATCAAATGGTAGATCTACTTTTAGTTCTTTGAGGAATCTCCATACTATTTTCCATAGAGGTTGCACTTGTTTGCAGTCCCACCAACAGTGTGTAAGTGTTTCTTTCTCTCCACATCCATGCCAGCATCTATAGCTTTGGGACTTTTTGATAAAAGCCATTCTCACTGGGGTTAGGTGATATCTCATTGTGGTTTTGAGTTGCATTTCTCTGATGATTAGTGATGTTGAGCATTTTTTCCTATGTGTATTGCCCATTAGTCTACCGTCTTTTGAAAAGGTTCTGTTCATATCTTTTGCCCACTTTTTAATGTGGTTGTTTGATGTTTTCTTGCTGATTTGTTTGGGAGTATTTAAATTTACTCCTGCTTTGAGGCAGAAGGATATCTCTGAGTTTTCCACAGCCATCAACAATCTTTCCTAAAGATATTCTTCTTATGAGTAGCCAGTTTTATGAATAGAATTAGAGGTTATACCATAGTGGTAAAGATATAAATGGGAGGATTTGTGAATCTAATTCTTTTGACAGAGTTGAAGTGAGCAAGTGGTGGAATACCTTGGGCACAAGATAGTCATTTGCTGAAAGTAAGAACATACTATCCTTGGGGGAAAAAGAATAGAGTAGGGCAGGTTATGGTCCAATTCAAAGTCAGAGATGTGAGAACCAAGATGCATTTAGCACTAAGTGGTCAGGTCAGCAGAAGAATGAAACAGGTGGTTAGCAAATAAAAGGCTGGAATTGCAGCTGAAAACCCTGACAAAGGAAATTACAGCCTATCTTCCTCCCTCCTTTCTTCCCTCTCCCCCTCCCTTCTTTGCTTCCTTTCTTCTTCCTTCCTTTCTCCCTTGTTTCTTTTCTTTTCATTATTTTTGTTTCTCAAGATAGGCATCAGAAAGACCTGCCTAAACTCTTGTAACTGATGGCAGCTGAGAACAGCCAGTGGTGTCAGAAGTACAGGGCACATTCTCCCAGCCAAGTTTATTCCTGCCAGTTCTCTCAAAATCCAGTTCACTGGAAAAATAGTTCTCATTCATAGTTTACCTTTGAGAAGTCTTCTGGGAAGCATAGCAATATCAAGTTTTTTTCCTAATCATATTTATTGCCCTCCATCTGTTGTCAGGAATGAGAAGTCTATTTTATGTCAAAATATGGCATTAGGCATGGTTTTGACAAAGATGATACCTATTTTAAAGATTTGCAATACAGTAGATAATGAGAATCAAGTCTTATTATAATGTATTCATAAAGCTGTCCAAATTCTTTCATTGAAGTAGTATTTTATTAAGTAAATATGTACTTCTAGCACTTGATAAATTAACACATATTTTAAATAGTTTAAATGTTCTGGGAAGAGCCTATTTAACTCTACCAGTGAATAGTATCTATAGAAACTTTGTTGGTGGCTTCCAACTATCTGTACTTTCTTTTTTTTTTAAATTTCTGCCTTTCACTTCCCTTTCCCATTCCTTGTAATTTTGTGGCCTCAATTTGCTTTAGGCCAAATTGTTGCTCAGTTAATTGGAATCTTATATTTGTTGACTATCTACTGTACAAACATGGTCTTATTTAATGTTCACAATAAGGATCCCAATCTTAAAAAATAAAGAGGTTTAGCTACTTGTTCAAAGGATTCAACTGGTAAAAATGGTAGAGATTTTTATTTTCCTGGAACTAAATCATCATTTTTAAGAAAATAAAAATCTATTGAATGACTATAAATCTGTACACTATCTCAAGTTGTTTTTTAAGGTCTCGGGTAGAGGAAGGATAGACGAGAATTAAAAATGAGAGCTGTTCTAGACACAAACTGACTTGAAAAGACTCATTATGCCAATTTAATAGTGAATACCTGGAATTAAAGGAGATTTGGTGGTAAAATAGTCATAGAAAGTAAAAATTAGCACTTTTCATTTAGAAATATTCTTTTAATATGTGGGGAAATATTTCTTTATGCAATAGAATTTGTAAACATGGTGGATTTAATTTAAAGTGACCCAGTTAACAGAGCCAATGACCAGCATAATAATGAAAACAGCTTCTTTAACAGTCTTCATTGTCCTTCAGCACTGGTCCTGCCCTACACCTTTTTGTGGCTCTTTGTGATTTGGCAACCATTTACCTATGTGTTTCCAAAAAGGCAAAAAAAGAGTAAATGGGCTGTTTGGTCATTGTTTAATCATGAAATAGTTTTCCCGTTTTTGCCCAATAGGAAAATTACACGGTAAGCAAAAGATTACTTCCCATATTCACCACAATAAAGGATTATGTTTCAAACTGTTTTTTGTTTGATGATTCAATGACTTTGTTTTTTTTAACTTACAATATCCTAGACACTGAAAATACATTTCACGGATAATATGAAAACCACAAAAACTTTCAGAAATTTCATATAACACAGAGGTATGCTCTACTTCTATGCAAAGGAACTAATTTCTGAATATCTATTATTTATAAAACACTAATAATTATAAATGTGACAAGAAAATCCATCTTTTCCAAATCTTCTCAGAGCATAAATATTTACATTCAAAATAAGGTGCTTTAGATTCAAGTGTAAGAATTAATAAACTAGTTTCACTATATTTTAATGTTCTAAAATAATATTATAACTTTTTAAATATCATTTCTATGTTTGAGCCATTTAAATATATTATCTCTTAACAATAAAGTTAAAGTTAAAAAGAATCTATTTTTTAAATGCCACCCAATTTTCTGATTATGTTCAATTATTTACATATTTACACCACATTAAAAATAATTTAAAACCTCAGCATTCCTAAAAAGAGAAATATCCTCTAAGGATCCATGACAGCACTATAACATGGCACCTGGCATACATTATATACTCAGTAAAATTTAGTAAACTACTAAATTTAGTGAACTACTATGAATTATCATAAATTAAAATTTTATATTATATGTTAAAGAAAATTTATGAAATTTTCAGCATCCAAAAGTTATCTACCATAAAGCACAAGCTATTATTGGGAAGAGGAAAATGACCATCTCTGCCAGGGAGAGCTTGGAACAGCTTTCCCAAGGCAGCATCTTCAGTGCTGGTGCCAGAAGGATCAGGAGATGTTTGCTAGGTAGAGAAGAGGAAGGCAGGCATTGCAGACAGAGAAAACATGCATGCTGCATTTTCCTGATATGTTTTGGAAATAGGAAAAAATTTACTGTCTTTGAGTAGATATAGAAAATTGAGCATTCAGAGTACATAAGGACCAGAGAGGCAGTTTGAGGTCATATATTGCAGGACTTTTTAGACCAAGTAGAAGTTAAATTTGTCCCACTGGTACTAGAGAGCTGATGGAGAGTTTTAAGATGCAGAGTGTCATGATCTGTCTAAAATAGAACAGATTATAGATCATCTGAAACTAACTTTTCATTAATCAACATTTTGTTTAAGGGACAATTTATCGTCTTAACCATAGAGTCCTTCAAACTTAGACATCTATGTCTACTCTTCCCTCCTGCCAACCACTCTCTGTATCTTTGGTACCAAATTCTATCCTTCACTCTACATCATCTCTTGCAATTTTGTTTTTCATTCTTCTCATCCTCCATACTCAGATTCAAACCTCACTTTTTAGCTCTTTCTTGGACTTTTGAAGCCCATTATGTATTGGGGGGCCCAGGCTCCAGTGTCTCTCCTTTTGCTAATATATTCCCCCATAGTGTTGGAATCATGGAATCTTTTAAAAAATAACCAATATACCAAACACTTCTTCCAGTTTCACCTGATAGGAACCCATGTAATGACTACTATTCACTATAACTAATTTGTTATCGTGCTTGTGTGAACAACCTTTAGAATCAGAGAAATGCTGAAGCACAAAATACCCCATAATAAATGATAATCACTGAATGTTAGAGTGGAGGCTAAGTGAGCATCTCCACTGAGCCCCTTGGCCCTGAAAAGTTAGCAGATATCCGGGATGACCCCGTGCCTTCATGCAGGGCAGAAAGCAGAAGCAGCCAGACAACAAGTGCCCTTATAGCATTTAAAGTCCAAGACAGAAGTTGTAAAACAGTAGCTATTGGGCTGAACTGGCTGAAAGCTATATTTTCTTTAGACGGCCTCATTTAAATAAACATTTACAATTTGAGAGAATTCACATAAAAATTAAGATTTATATCTTCTGTTGAAAATATGGAAAATTGGCTAAAACAAGAGCAACAATCATGTTTCTATGTAGGGGAGGGACAAATTCTTGAAAAGGCACCCCTTTTACTGCCTCTATGTCAGTCACATTTGACTTCTATTCCATAGTACAACTTTGGGGATGGGGACGGGGAGGGAGGGAAGATGGGGAGTACTGAGAATCCCTGGGGTTAAATTTCCTGTCATCCCAATGGGAAGGGGTCTTAGAGTAAGAATTAGGCTTTCGAAATTATGATAGTAAATGAACATGACATTTATTGAACACTTGAGTGTATAGTTTCATATGAGCTTGGTGTAATGTCAATAATTTTCTTGGTTGGCATGTAAAATCACCTCCCAGTTTCTTCCTATACATTATTCCCTCATCCTTTTAAGAATAGTGGACATCAGATGCATTGATAGACACAGTGAGGAGAGAATAGATAAGAAGTGGATGGTCTTCTATATGGAAATTCAAAGCAGTAAATTAAGGTGGAGAATATTATGGATAGAAGGCTGAAGGAAGGAAAAATATAACTTCAACACCTCTAAGATTGAGAATTTTTGGTGTGACAAGAAGTTAATACAGAACTAAAAGCAAGAGGCTTTTCAGATGTTTCAAGACACCAGGAAATATCACAGCCTAGAGATGGAGTACACATAAAAGAGAAGTGTAGAGAAGTCCCCTAAACCAATGAAATAGCAACATACTTCCCCAAATAGGTTAAGGGTGTTTGCCTTTGGTTAGTTAAACCATTAAAATGGGGAAGGAGGTGGGATCAAGATTTTCTTTTCTAGGTTCAGAAGAGCCATATTTTGCTGTTCTGACTCTAAAGCAGCTACATTTCCCTACAGAGCACAGAGCTGTATGTAGATTCATCCATTGACTAAACCTTTTCTACAAACATGTAACAACTCCGTATTTGGAGACATAGAAGCCACAGGTTTATAACATTGCGTTGTATAGCTTTTATTAACCTGTGTCCCAGGGACTCAACTGCTAATATTTGTATTGCCTAGGCCATGGACAAGCCATAAGGCAGCCTGGAAAGGACTTGCTCTATGGAGGAAATAGGGTGTGGGAAACAGGATGTGGGTAGACTTGTTGAAGTGTGTGTGAGTGAGGGTAGTGGAGGAAAGGAGGAGAGAAACATTGGCAGATCCAGTTAAGACAAAAAATGAGTATTTGTATTTCTTAAAAACCACTTTACCACTTTAAAACTATTTTAGGGTTACAGCCTCAAGCATAGAAATTTTTCTTACAGAGAACAAAGTTCTCTGATAGAAAAATAAGTGCTAAATGCATATCTTGGCAAGAGGTTTCATATTTGATTTAAAATTTTAAGATAAATTTGTTTTTCAGACAGTATAAAAAAGAAATTTCAGAAAAAAGACAGAAAAGATTAGTTGTCTTTTTATTAAAAAAGAAACAGAGAAATAAATTGATTTATGTTCCTGTTATGTTCCCTTGGATATTACATAGATTGAAAATTGTAATTAAAAAAGAAATGAAAAATAATTCCATAAAGCTTTCACAGTTACACCTGAAAACCCATAAATACAGCATGTAATGATGTAATGCAGTAGTCAACACAAGGGGTCATTGTTTGAGGTGAACTGAAGTGTGAATTATTATATTAGCAAAAAGATCCCATAGCTAGCTACCACTAATCGTTAGAGTTCTAGCAAAGTGGCATTTTATCCAAACTTTCCCTATTTGCCTTACAATTCCATATATACATATCTGTAATTCAAAACTCATGAATTTTTCAAAACTACGTGCAATCTATATACACACATACATGTATTTTAAACAGTTAGGCTCTTCAAGCCATAGCCAATGAGTCCCTTTTTAAAAGAGTAATAACTCGCTGTAAGAATCAAGTTATTTTTTACTATAGTTGTAAATTAACTAAAGAATTCAGAATTAATGAAATAATAATACAGTTTTATTATCCCTCCAGTCCATCAACTGAAAAAAGAATTATTTCAAAGATATTATTACTATACTTGAAAACTATCGTTTCAAAAATCCTAGTTCTCATCAGGGAGTAAAAAATGGAGTATCATTTTAACTTAAAGCTAAATTTAAAAGCGCTCCATAACTCTGTACGCAATATGTTTTGTAAAAATACATTTAGATCTCATTAATTACCTGCTTAATTGCAGTCTGTGGCTCTAAATAATTTTTGGCTAAACAAAAGTTTCGACTCCTGTAAGGCAAAGTTAACGCATGGTAACTACAACATTTTTACAATAACTTACAATCTTCTGAGATGATGTTTCACAACTCCTTTGGTTAGAGCTGGCAAATATGATTTCTGTTACTATTCTATTTTAGCTTTTCAGTAAGTGCCAGCAAACAAAATTATATTCCTTCCCTTTTATGGCTTTCTGCAAGGCCCTGACTGGTGGAGAAGGCATTTGTGAGGTTGCTAACATTAAAGTTAATGTTAAATGGCTTATATTGTAACTACAGATACTTTGCAGTTTGCGCTTATACACATTGTGATTCTTTGCCACAAATTTAGTTGAAGATAGTAAATGACCATGCCTTCTTCTCATTTATTTCTATTCCTGAAATCAGGTGACCTCTTAAAAAACCTTCAGAAAAGTTAGTTCATTTGAAAAGGAGAAGAGGAAATATCGATTGATATGAAAATGAAAGTTTAAGCAGTCAACACTTTTTGTTTTAAATAATTGAGAAGCCAGAAACATAAAATAAGTTCAGTTTGCCAAAATGCAAGGCATTTTAGGCTCTTATGAAGAAATAAGTAATTACTAACATGGAAATAAGCAAACTGCTCAGAAAAAGTGTGAAGGGAAAGTTTTTGTTAGAGGACATGGTAGATTGCCATTAAAAACAGTTACTTTTCCAAGAAATCTATTTGGCTAATGTCAGAGACTCTTTATCCTCAAAATAAGAGAAGTAGGCAGAGCCTCAAAGCTATTTCTACACATTTCTTGAAAAAGTCTTAGGAATCTTTAAAACAGGAGTGAATAGAAAGCCATACTGGTCACAGTCCTGTTTGAAGTGTCCTCTGGTAAACTCCATCACTTTGCTGGCCACACCTTCATGTCCCCAGTTGTGTACATGTGACAAAGGGAATCAATGAATGATATATTCATCAGAGGACTCCAAAGGAAGTTCTGACTACCTTTCTGCTATGTTTTAACCAAATACATTGGCTTTGTTTATATATAACTAAAGAACATGAAATGTATTTAGGTAGAAGAGTCAAAAAGAAACCAAAGAGATGCTGTTAGCAAGAGAATACATTATAATTTGACTTCATATAATAACATTGCAGTTTCTTAAGTATTCCTCAAAAATAACTTTTTATGGTATATCTTTATTAACCCACCAAAAGCATTTTATAATATCAAATATTTTAATCTATTAAACTCTGGATAATGCAAACTTTCCTATAATATTCCTCTATTTGATAAGATAAAGAAATATTTTCATTCACTGTACCTCATAGAAATGACTGTCTTATCAAAACTAATATTGTCCTGATAACAAGAAGTTTTTTGACTAAGCAAGATTTTTAAAAGATGAATATTTTGTGCCTACACATGTTTTAGACAATCAGCAGTTATAGTTAATCATGATACTTCATGCAATCATTTAATTTCTTAAGTTTTACTATAACTGATACATAGAAATATACCTAAAAATTATTAATGAAGCTTTTTTCCCATCCTCAAAAACAAGGAAACTATGATTTTATTATGCTTTGATTTTAGAAACTGTATTAATTAACCTTTTAGAACACAGAAATATAGGATTTTAAGGTTGACATAAACTTAAGAATTGTTTAGTTCAACTGTCTTTATTTTGTAGTTGAGAGTCGCTGAATAAGAGAAATTGCTTGGGCCAGGCATGGTGGCTCATGCCTGTAATCCTGGCACTTTGGGAGGCTGAGGTGGGAGGATTGCTTGAGGCCAGGAGTTCGAGACTAGCCTGGGCAACACAGTGAGACCTTGTCTCTACAAAAAATGAAAAAAAATTAGCGGGGCTTGGTGATGCATACCTATAGTCCTAGCTACTCAGAAGGCTGAGATTGGAGGATTACTTGAGCCCAGGAGATGAAGGTTGCAGTGAGCTATGGTTTTGCCACTGTACTCCAGCCTGCATGACAGAGTGAGATACTATCTCTAAAAAAAAAAAAATTCATATAGTAGCTGTAAGTAAAGAAGAGCATTATGAAACAATAAAATAATCACAATTTTAAATCTGAAATTTTCTTCTTTCACCTTCTATCCATCTATGTTAGGAAGCAGCATTTCTCTTCTTGAAAAATACTTTTTGTATCATGAAAATATGAAAATACAAAGCCTTTTCTTATTTCTCAGTTCTACAGATATTTATAGAAAATGATGCCTACCCAACAATAACAAAAATGGTGTTATCAGTGAATATTTTAATAGTAGTATACAATATGAATTTGTAAAACTATTCCCAAGTCACTGAATCATACTGAATTTTGGGGATTTTAAATAATTGTTCTCCCCAAAGCCACAGCTGTACAGACTCTATAATTATGAGTTTGAACATGTGTTGCAATCATGTCTTTTCTCATTAGTTCTATTTTTCAAGTAAAGGCGGTTTAAATAGTTATTTATATTGTGACTCTTTTCCCCAGGGAGATTACAAACAAACAAATAAAAAAAACAGGGATAGCTGTATGATGAAATATTATGCGACCATTAAAATTATTAAACTATTTTCTAATGACAAAAGTAAAAGAATATGATATCATCCCAAGTGAAATAAACCATTAGAATCCAATTGTGAACACACACAGGCACACAGTGAAAGCGAGCCTGCAAAGAAAAATTTGAGAATATTAACTGTGGGTTATTTTCCTGGGTTGCAGGCTTTTAGAGGACTTCTTCTTTCTTAAAAAAATAAATGTCTGTATTTTTAGTATTTTCAACAATGAGCATATTTATTCTTATAATCAGGAAAGATTAAAACTAATTTCACAGAAATATAAACAAGAAATACTAAATTGTGGGATCTGGGGAGCATATACAGTTTCAGACTGGTTAAATTTTGCATTCAGTAGCATCTTTTCTGTAGAGAATGTTAGGATCTTGCCTAATATGTATTTTATAATGAGACAGAAGACATTTTTGCTCTGTAAAAGATTAGAAGCATTGCAAAGAGGAAGAGACCAGTGGAACAGGAAACAAAAGTAAAAGAGTTAAGACAAAGGACTGCTGAGAAAAACAAAAGAGAGTTGTTAACAAGTAGTAAAAACATTTTCTAAGTATTTCAGCTTACGATATTAATTTGTGATATTAATTTAGAGGAAGGTAGAAGGAAATAATATTTCTGTAACATATCTAATATGGCAGGAATTATGCCGGAATATTTTACTTACATCACTTAATTTTAAATTGTGTCACACAGGTCTGTTTATCTTCATTTTAATTGGATATGATTTACCTCACCTTGGTATGTTATTGAGAAAAGCAGAATGATAAGAAGTAATGAAAGTAGGATTTAAATCTAGGTTAATTGGCCACTAAAACTTATGCTTTTTGCATTTTACCCCACTTTCTCCAGAGTATTTTGATAGAATAATTAAAAGTAGAGTCTGCCTTCCAGGATGGTAATGGTTCTGTTATTTGACTGTAAGAAAAGGAGACTCTGTTAATTTTTTTTTTTTTTTTTTCAGATAGAAAAGTAGAACTAGGGAGGGGTTTAATGTAGAGACAGACCTCTCAGTGTTCTCAAGTTTCCAGCTGAGGGAAAGCCAGTGATACAATAAAAACAAAATGGCCATCTGGGTAAGGCCCATCTCTGTTCAGTTCCCAGATCCCACTTTTACTAGACAGGTGACACTGGGCAAGTTTCCTAATCTTTTTGCGTTTAAGATTCCTCATTTGTAAAATGTTTTAACAATACCATTTTATAGAGTAATGGTGAGGACAAATGAGAAAAGCATTCAAAAGGTGCCTAAAAGAAGTTGTAGCACATAGTAGACCTCCAATAAGTGTTGTTTCCCTTTTCCTTGAGTACCAGCCATTGGATACATAATACAACAAGCTACTCATTATCCAAGATTGTCATCAGTTGCTCCTGAGCTTCCCACAGCATATGGCAGCCTAACCCTTAGAGTCCTAGGTGTGTGTAATTATTTTTTAAAAGTCCCTCTTTTTGAGATTTTCATTGTGGTTTTCCTATTACATTTTCTAAATTTCTCCAGGAACCTCAGTTTTCTGCCATGAAAATATAGAAACCAAATTCAATAAAGTCATAATCAAGTTTGTACTTGGAGTATATAAAATCTCATTAATATAGAGACGGCCCCTAAAAGTTCTTGAAGTTCAAGAAGCAGATAGGGTGAATCAGGCTCATATTCTTTAATTTTGGCTAGAACTGTATTTATTATTATTGTTTTTATTATTGTTATTATTTTCTTTTCAACTTGAATGTTTAAGGTAGGGCATACTTCTCTCCCATTCAAGCTCCACTACATTCTATGGTGACAGCTTCTCACATTACATTTCTTACCTGGCCCTTGATTTAGTTCAATTTCCTCTTTCAGTGGTCTCCTCAGAATTACCAGCATGACTTGGAGACTTGATAGAAATTCTTAGGCCTTACCCCTTACCTACCGATCAGAAATTTTGCCGATAGGGCTCAACAATCTGTGTTTTATCATCCAGTGATACTTGCTAAATTTTAAGAATCTCTGTTATAAATAGTTCCAGCCAAAGCAATGCTAGCCAGTACTCAGCTTTCTTGACAACAACTCAACCCATAAGCCTCCACAAGTCCAGCATTTTTTCACTGCACTGTGTAATATCCTTGCTTTCTTCAGAGCATTTTCAGCAAGGTTGTAATGTGTCAGGTTAGTCTGTGTAGAGAGGGTTTCTTTTTGCAACAATCTCACAAAATGACATGCAAAACATGTTTTTATGCTGTTATGGCCTTCCTCTTAATCCAGTCCTTGTTTATCACATTTATAAGGGTTCCAGGGAGTGAACAGAGTGCTTACATTTAGTGTTCTTTTTAAACATTAACAATTTAATCTTCTCTTTTGTCAGGAAGCTGTGATTCACATTATAAATTAAAAAATAAAAGTCAAAAACCCAACCAAAACAATCAAAACAAACAAACAAACAAACAGAAATTCCTCCCAAACTAAGTTATCAAAATAACAAGAGATTTAAATAGTACATAAACGCTTAAGACCATTGAGGAGTATCCCTATACCGTACAGGCACATTTAATGTCAGCACCTTCTTGGTTTATGGAGCAGAGTTGTTGTCTCTTCTACCTATTTGTAACATCACATAAACACCAAGTGGAGCTTGAGCTTCTTTAATTTCTAACATGATTTGTCAATGTGAAATAAATATAAATATACTTATAAAACAAATGAAATGAGATGAGAACAAATGAAACTGAAAAGAGAACAAAGTTTTTTTTTTTTTTTTTTAGATTTAGATTTATAAATGTTGCTTTGTTCCACTTGATATTATTTCTCTTCCACAATTTTTTTCTGAAGTCAAGGAAGCTGTTAACATTACTAACTAAAAATCTGATCTGGTTCTTCAAGTTGTGGTAAACAGTAGTCAAACCGTGACTAGGCAGTCAGAAATTAAATCGTCTTACCTTGTCTATAGCTTGATGGTGCTGCCATTGGTGCTAGCTACAATGTGTTTGTTGAATGCTTACTCATCCTACACAGTGTGATAAGCCCTTTCAGTAGATTTTCTCATTTACCTAAGTATGGTTATTTCTTCTAAGGTCAAACAGACAATATACCTTCTGTGCCTCAACTATTTACCAGAAAATGAGGGAAAATTTAGGAAAATTTTGCAAAGGTATTTTAAAATATAAGTAACAAAAGTTAAATACAAACAAGGTAATGCAATGCAATTACTATGATAAACAGAATCTCTTTGCAAAGAGATGTTTATTCTTCTTCACCTCTTCATTAGCTTGCAGCAAAGCTAATCTTTTCCCTCCAGAGATTTAAAACAATATCTGGGAATATTGTTTATATTATCTGTGGCTATTTTCTTTATTCAAATCTCAGGAATAGAATCTATAATCTGCTTGATATGAGAAACAAAATTTCTTTGTATCACTGCTACTTTACATAGTAAGGCCATACATTCAATATTCTTCTAAATAATTATCAACAAAGTAAAGGATAGAGAACTAAAAATATTTTGAGAGGTATGTCAGATAAAATTTATAGGAAGCCCTTGGTTTGGACTGCATTAGGCCCAACATACCAAACTAAAATGCAGTCACTCAGACTAAACCTCCACACTGCCATACTGAAACCAGGCTGTTTCCCTGCCCCTCTGAGAAATCAGGAGATGGGGGTAACAGTCAAATCCCCAAAAGGGCCAATTTTAGCAGGCATGATAAGGAAGTCCCCTCTGCTTTAACCTTTAACTTCGAAATGACCAATCTGCTTTTTGTTCTCTGTTTCTACTTTCCTCAGCCCTTTTCTGTCTAGAAAGCCAAACTTCTCTGTTTGGCCCACCAGAATACTCATTCTGTTTTACAGAATGTTGTGTTGCCTGACTCTAGAATCACAAATAAAAGCCAATTAAGATCTTTAAACTAAATTTGTTGTAATTTTGTCTTTTGACAGGCATATTATCTTATTATTGTTTTTATCATCAAGATTCAGCACAGTTCTTGTCACATAGACAATACATGTTGAAATCATGAATGAATAATTACTAACATACTTTAGTTTGATTAATTGTGGATAGTTTGAAGGAGAGTCTCGAAATGGATGAAGTATCTAAAGCAGACTATGATTCATCTTCATGTATGAACTAGTAGGAGTTTACAAACTGAGCAGCAACAAAAAAAATAACCCTATTAGGAATGACATCTGAGTCATAAACCCAGTAATAAAAGCCCTTCAGTTTTAAAGTCATGTGTTGTAATCACTGAGTTCCAGCTATCTTTTTACTTTCATCCAACTTCACATAACATATTCAGTAGCAATATATCAAGATGTGAAATGGCCAGACTATCATAGAGAGTGCGCAGAAATAATTTTTTTTCTATATTAGTCTAGTATTTTGTCTTCTTTAAATGGAAGCAGTGGTTGCATTTTTGCCTTACATCAACACTAGAAGGCAATATAATAAATAGACCTATTAGATTCTGACCTGACTTAATGCACAAAAAATTTTATTTGGTTTCTGTTTCGTGCATCTAATTTTCATAAGTAGTCTTTTCCAAGGACGGACATATTTTATTTTTATAATGTTTTGTTAAGTTCCACATTTTGTTGGTGATGGTGGGGATTTTTTTTCTATTGTAACACTTCCATTTCAGAACATCCTCAGATGCCTATGAATAATACGAATTCTAGTCAATGGTAATGTTTTCATAAGCCATTTTAAAAATCATCCCAGAAAAAAAAAGCAACATTATTGAAGATCCAATCTCTGTTTGCAGTTCTGTGAGCTAACATGACTAAAAATGAAACTTTGCATGTGGTTAATGTAGACTGAACTTAAGCATGTTTCTCAAATTCCTGTTTTAGGCAAATTTACTGTAGTTAATAGTTTATTAATTCAACAACAGATTAGAAAAAAGAAAGCGTTGCTTTTGAAAATGTTTCCCAAGACTGACAAGTTGGATGACTCAATTCAATCACTCTATTAACAAAATTTCAAGTATTTTTCTCACTTCGTCTTTGTTCCCATGTCTTCTCCCCACATCCTTTCTCTGTTCAAATTCATGCTTTACCTTTCTTTAAATCTGCTCTCTAGACAATCATCTCTCCCCAAAAGCCCTCTTCAACCAGGCCCATATATTGCTTAGAAGCACTTCTGTTTAAAGGACAATTCTATTTTGTATTTTTAAATATTGTACTTTAAAAACTAATTATCTGGTTTAAAACTTCTAACTACCTTCCCCATTCATTGCCTACTAGGTAGGTATAAAAACTACTCAATTAGGGTCTCAAGTATTTCCACAATACATGACCCCCTCCATCTCTTCAAGCACTTTGATTCTTATTTTCTAGTATAAATCAAAACCCACTTTCCAGGCAAACTGAGCTCTTTACTATTTTCCAATTATAACTTGTAGGTTTGTTCAACTTCTTATTTATACTTTCTCCCTTTCATTTTCTTATCCCTTATAGTCACCTCCATCAGTATTTTTATTTAACAGGTATTTTTTAACCAAATGCCTACTAAGTATTATCCTTAGCCCTAGACCTAAGCTAAAGAGTAGGGAGATGCCAGTGAACAACAATGAAGAATGGTTCCTCCAGTCATGGAACTTACAGTAAATAAAAACAAAATAATAAAATTAAATATAAAGCTAAAAATTTATGATCAACTTGGAAGACAGGATCTGGAGCCCTGTGAGATCAAAACAGGGAGCTCTAATTTAAATTTGATGATTTCCCAGTTGGTAATACCATGAGACATAATGTATGGGCAGGACTACCTAAGCAAAGACTAGGTAGAAATCAGCTTAGTCGGAAGGAACAGCATTTTCAAATGCACTGAAGAACTTCATGAAAAAGACAATGTATGTCCATTGCATAGTATGAGAGAGGGAATTGCACCTAGATAGAGTACCCCTCCTGGGCAGCCAAAGTGGATGTGCTCCTTCATTCTTTCTTCTAACCTAAACATTGAATATTTTTTATGTAATTAGCAATTCTTGATTTACAGATTTTTGACATGACTTAATTCTCCTGCTAGACTGTAAACTCCATGAAGGTGAGAACTATTTTCTTTTCATATTTTTCTCCCCTACATTATTCAACTCAGTGCACAAGAGGTAGTGAATACAAGGCTGGCTTTCTGAGTGTGGGACTTGTGTAATCACAAGTGTTTGGGAAGGATGTGGCTAATGGTCACACAGTACATCGATGATTTGAGAAGTTCTCTTCTGGTGATTTTCATCTTGAAAATAAGCCACATGGGCAACCTGAGACCAAGTTGGATAATGATCAGCTGAAAGCTGCAGTGGAAGCAAATCCATCTCAACCTATGTATGAATCAGCGGCAAGGTTTGACTTTACTATTCCAACAATATTGGACTTTCTGAAACAAATGGACAAGGTAAAGAAGCTGGATAGATGGGTTCCACATGAATTAAACGAGCATCAAAAGAGAAATTGTCTCAAGTTTGCCTTTCTTTGCTGTCATGACATAAAGGTGCTTAGAAATAAAATATTATCCCTCAATCTTTTTTTTCTGAAACTCTCAGGGAGAATTCTTCTTTGGTGGCTTACTTGTACATTGTACACCTTTCATGGAACCTCTTAATCTTCCTGTACTTAAATTTTTTAAAACCATTTTCTCTCTTTCTCTCTAGCCAAAAACTCCTCAAGTATAGGGACCACTCATTCTTGGTATCTTTATCCACACTTCCTGGAGATAATAAATGTTTATTAAATAAATAATGAAAGAATGTTTGGATCATCATTTTTTAAAACTATACCATGGTTATCTGTATCTTCTTAGCTCTGACACATAGGTGACAAATCTATGGAAGGCAGTCTGAACCAATAGGAAATATATGCCAGGCCCAGAAATTTTAAGCACATATGAGAACGTGCCCACCTTCTCATATGTAAAGAGAGTGCTGGAAAGCAGACTGTTTTCTAATTCTGGAGGACAAGGACATCTACCTTGAGGGGCAGAGGCAGGCAGAGTTTGAGAAGAAGCAAACAGCATAGGGCCAGCTTTACACCCTCTGCTCACAGTAAACCACATCCTCACCCTTGTGGTGTGTCGATCTCTTCAGTATCTGCCTTTTGCTCTAACATTTAAAAGGAGGCACTTATTTTCTAACTTGTGCCCCCAAAATATGGGATTTAGAAGGGGGATGGGGAAGCACAGTTAGAGCATTGACTAAACATTTCTTTGTTACTTATAGAAACATTTGATTTAATGAAAGGGATTAGGAAAGATTTCTACATTTAGATTTATCAAATTCTGTGGGGCAAAGTGCCAAAACATTCATTTACAGAGAGATAAATATTTCACAGGTGTTTATAAAAGACATCTTGTAAAAAATGTTTCATATAAACAAAATCAATCTAGATTGGGCTTTGCTTCCCTTCTGCAGAATCAGTATCAGTTCTTAAGAAAAGTGCATAAATACACATACATACATATACACATATGTATATGTACAAAATCTACCTCAAAAGTAGTTAAATTAGCTGCAGCAGAGAACTTTACTTTGAATCTAATTAAGTAAATTGTCTAGGTGCCAACTGGAGACACATTTCACAGGGTGGGATAGAAGAATATTAACAAAATTTGGATAATTTACATACCTCTCTTTTCCTCTAATTTAGCTGTTGCAAGATATTTTTTCAAGGCATTTTTTCTCTTTCTTTTTTTTTTTTAGCTGCACCAGTTTTCTCTTAATATAATTTCCAATGACAATATAAAATGCAATATTATTTATTTATTGATAATTTTAAAGTAATTTCTATTTCATTTTCCTCTAAGATTATTTTAAATTTACAATTTCTTTTTTCAAATTGTTTTTTTCTTTTTGTAATTGTGCACCATTTTTTTTTGTCTTGAGACAGAGTCTCACTCTGTCACCCCAGCTAGAGTGCAGTGCCATCACAGCTCACTGCAACTTCAAACTCCTGAGCTCAAGCAATCCCTGCCTAAGCCTCCCAAGTAGCTGGGACTATAGGCACGCACCACTACACCTGGTTAATTTTTCTATTTTTTGGTAGAGACAGGACCTCTCTCTTTCTCAGGCTGTTCTCAAACTCCTGGCCTCAAGTGACCTTCCTGTCTCAGCCTTCCAGAGTGCTAAGATTACAGGTGAGAACCACTGTGCCTGGCCCCCAAATTTTATTTTCTAGGTACTATGGTAGACATTGTCTCCCACTACTGCTTCATCCTTGTATACACAGAATTGTGAATTTGTCAAAGTAGCGGGATATCATTTACTTTAAGGGAGTCTGGCTGCTCTCACCATAGGAAGGTAAATATTGGTTAGTTTCAGTCAACCATTTATCTTTCCAGTAATAGAAATGAAAATGGTCACATGATGTAATTTTAGGCAATGCGATACAAGGGAAAGTCTCTGGGAGGCACCTGGAAAAATTGTTAGTACTAAATGACAGGCTCAAGGGGAACATACAGAATTTTATAGTTTTTTTTGAAGGTGAGGATGCACTATTTGGAGCTGCTGCACCCAGCTTGCAATTAGGTGGAAGAGATAAGCCTGAGGGCAAAGCTGAGAATTAGGAAAAAAAATATGAACAGTTCCTGGGACAATTACGATATATGAGGTAATAAATTGGCTATGTTTTAAGCTACTTTGAGTAACATCCTCTGTTACTTTCATTAAGAGCATGCTAACAGATACATCATCAATTCTAGAAACTCATGGCTTCTGCTGAGAGTGGGGATATGAATTAATACCAGAAAATGACATTCAGTTCAGTATTCCCTAGTAAATGTGCAGACTCTGACAATTATGCTTTATAATTTGCTATGTAGGATAGCAGATGATGACCAAGTTATGCTCAGGCTGAAAATCCATGATTCCAAATATCTCTATTTTTGCAAATATTTTAATGCTTAAGATTGTATACAGGCATACCTCAGACGTACTGCAAGTTTGGTTCCAGAGCACCACAATACAACAAATATTGCAATAAAACAAGTCACATAAATTTTTCAGTTTTCCAGAGCATATAAAAGTTATGCTTACACTATACTGTAGCCCATTAAATGTGATAACATCATGTCTAAAAAACAATGTACATACCTTAATTAAAAATACTATATTGCTAAAATTTGCGAACAATCATCTGAGCCTTTAGCATGTCTTAATCTTTTTGCTAGGAGAGGGTCTTGCTTCAACGTTGATGTCCGCTGATGGTTGCTGTGGCAATATTTTAAAATAAGACAACAATGAAGTTTGCCACATTGATTGACTTTTCCTTTCATGGAAGATTTCTCTGTAGCATGTCATGCTGTTTGATAGCATTTTGCCTACCATAGAATTTCTTTCAAAATTAGAGTCAATCCTCTCAAACCTTGTCACTGCTTTATTAACTAAGTTTATGTAATATTATAAATCCTTTGTTGTCATTTCAACAATGTTCACTGCATCTTCACCAGGAGTAGATTGCATCTCAAGAAAACCCTTTGTCTGCTCATCAATAAGAAGTAACTTCTCATCTGTTAAAGTTTATCATGAGATTGCAGAAATTTGGTCACATCTTCAGACTCCACTTGTAATTCTAGTTCTCTTGCTATTTTCACCACACGTGCAGTGACATCCTCCACTGAAGTCTCAGACCCCTCAAAGTCATCCATGAGGGTTGGAATCAACTTCTTCCAAATTCCTGTTAATGTTGCTATTTTGATCTCTTCTCAAGAATCATGAATGTTCTTACCGGCATCTACACTGGTGAATCCTTTCCAGGAGTGTTTCAATTTATTTTGCCCAGATACAAGAGAAGAATCATTATTTATGGCAGCTATACCTTACAAAATGTATTTCTTAACTAAAAAGATTTGAAAGTTGAAATTACTCCTGATCCATGGGCTTCAGAATTGATATTATGTTAGCAAGCATGAAAACAACATTAATCTCCTTGTGTATATCTCCATTAGAAGAGCTCCTGCATTGTCAATGAACAGTAATATTTTGTAAGGAATCTTTCTTTTCTGAGCAGTAGGTCTCAACAGTGGTCTTAAAATACTCAGTAAACCATGCTATAGACAGCTGTGCTATCCAGTCTTTCCTGTTCCATTTATTAAACACAGGCAGGGTAGACTTAGTATAATTCTTAAGGGCTCTAGGATTTTTGTTTTTTTTTTTTTTTTTTTTGAGTCAGAGTCTCACTTTGTTGCCCGGGCTAGAGTGAGTGCCGTGGCGTTAGCCTAGCTCACAGCAACCTCAAACTCCTGGGCGTAAGCAATCCTACTGCCTCAGCCTCCCGAGTAGCTGGGACTACAGGCATGTGCCACCATGCCCGGCTAATTTTTTGTATATATATTTTTAGTTGGCCAGATAATTTCTTTCTATTTTTTTAGTAGAGACGGGGTCTCGCTCAGGCTGGTCTCGAACTCCTGACCTTGAGCAATCCACCCGCCTCGGCCTCCCAGAGTGCTAGGATTACAGGCGTGAGCCACCGCGCCCGGCCTGGCTCTAGGATTTTTGGAATGGCAAATGAGCATTGGCTTCAACCTAAAGTCACCAGGTGCATTAGCCCCTAACAAGAGAGTCAGCCTATCCTTTGAAGCTTTGAAGTTAGGCATTAACTTCTGTCTAGCTATGAAAGTTCTGGATCTTCCTTCAATATAAAGTTGTTATGTCTACATTGAAAATCTGTTGTTTAGTGTAGCCACTTTCTCCCATTATCTTAGCTAAATCTTCTGGATAACTTGTTGCAGCTTCTTCACCAGCATTTGCTGCCTAACCTTGCACATTTATGTTATGGAGATGGTTTCTTTCCTTAAACCTCATGGAACAACCTCTACTAGCTTCATATTTTTCTTCTGCAGCTTCCTCACCAATTTCAGCCTTCACAGAATTGAAAAGAGTTAGGTCCCTGTACTTGATTAGGCTTTGCCGTAAGGGAATGTTGTGACTGGTTTGATCTTCTCTCCAGACCACTCAAACTTTCTTCTGATCAGCAATAATGGTGTTTCACTTTCTTATCATTTGTGTGTTCACTGGAGTAGCACTTTTAATTTTCTTCAAGAACTTTTCTTTTGCATTCACAACTTGGCTAAGTGTTTGGCACAAGAGACCTAGTATTTGGCCTATGTCAGCTTTCAACATGCCTTCCTCACTAAGCTTAATCATTTCTAGTTTTGGGTTTAAAATGAAAGACATGCAGTATTTCCTCTCACTTGAACACTTAGAGGCCAATTAGTTGACCTAATCTCAATATTGTTGTGTCTCAGGGACTAGGGAGGTCTGAAGAGGAGAGAGATGGGGAATGGCTGGCCAGTGGAGCAGTCAGAACATACACATTTATCAATTAAATTTGCCATTTTACATGAGCATGGTTCATGGAACCCCCAAACAATTACAACAAAAACATAAAATATTATGATCACAGATTACCATAACATATAATAATAACAAAAGAGTTTGCAATATTGTGAGAATTATCAAAATTCTCAGAGACACAAAGTGAGCACAGTGTTAGAAAAATGGCACCAGTAGATTTGCTTGACAGTCAGTTGCCACAAAACTACACAAATTTGTAAAATATACAATATCTGTAAAGTGCAATAAAGTGAAACACAATAAAATGAGCTATGTGTGTGGTCACAGGCTTAAGCTGCTATGGTCTTGGCCTTTAGAATATCACTTACATTTTGAAACCTTTCTCTTTCTGTCTCTCTCTGCCTGTCTCTCGCACACAATAAACTATTATAAAGTAAATCTGAACTGTTTTGATCTATTGTCATATGAAGACAACAAGGTCATCATAGTGTGAGACTGAAAAATTAATCAAAAAGACATCAATTTTAAGGGACTTTACACAATGCTGCTCATTAAATTGGGCCCTGTGTATTCAGAAAATGTAGTTGATAGTCACCTATCAATGATCATCTGAGAATATTGCCATGAGAATCAGCAAAAGAACTATTGGCTAGAGCATTTGGGGGAAAAAACTCTCAGAATATCAAAATTAAAAAGATTATTGTAAGCCAGGCACAGAAAGATAGATGTCAGATCTTCCCATTCATATGTGGGAACTAAAAGAATTGATCTCACGGAGGTAGAGAGTAGAATGATAGTTACCAGAGGCTGGGAAGGGTGTGCGTGTCGAGAAGGTGGGGATGAAAATATGTTGGTTAATAGGTACAAAGAAGTATGTATGGTACAAGCATACAGTCAGATAAAAGGGATAAGTTCAAATGTTCAATAGTAGAGTAGGATGACTGTAGCTAACTAGAATGCAGTGTATATTAATATTACAAAATAGCTAGAAGTGAGGACTTGAAATGTTTCCAACACATAGAAATAATAAACACTCAAGGTGACAGATACTCCTAAATACCCTGCCTTGATCATTACACATTCTATGCATGTAATGAAATATCACATGTACTCCATAAAGTGTGCAAATATAACGTATTAAAAAATTTTAAAAATATTGTAGAGTACTTTGCCAATTTCTTTATTAATGCTTTATTTCTCTTCAACATCCTTACAAGTAGTTTTAGCCCAGTGATTTTCCTATTTAGTAATATAATTTACTGGTATGTAAGGTAGCATTTTTTGTAGCTACTTTAACCCAAATTAATAAAAATTTAAAAATCCACTTCATAAGTCTGATTTTTCAAACCATGCTTCCTTGAAAGCTGCTAGTATTTTCTAGTATTTCTCATAGACATTCTCTATGAAGAATATATTAAATAGATTTCCAAATCAAAGCAACTTAAGCCAGACAGCAAATTAGATGGTTTTTTGTCTAGTGCAGGTTGATTCTACCATGTGGTAGAGCATGGCCTCCAGCAGCTCTGGGATCACATTCTTAGACCTCACTAGGCCACAATTCTTGCATCAAGGTAAAATGTTCCAAAGTAGAAAGTCGTTTGCCCTGCTGTTGTCCCTGGGAGAGTAGCATGTGGAGTGAGAGGAGTAGCAATGCCACCAAAGCATGGGTTCCATTACCAGAAAAGGACGGCAGAGCTTCTAAACAAGATAACACATGTTTTCTATGTAGGGGTGGGGTGGGGTAGTTGTAGCAGAATGCAGTTTGCCAAACAAATTTGACCAGGAACTCTTTTACTCAGAATATCTGTTACCATTTCTGGGGAAGTAAGTTTTTGACTTAACACTTGGGAAATTATTTTTTAGTGTATGCAAAACATTTCAATACCAATTAACTCCTCCTATCTTCATAACAAATCCTACTACATATGTCAGGCAGATATAACCAACTTACCTTAGGAAATCCAGAATCAAAAAGGTTTAGAGATTGTCATGTAAACCGTTGGAATAAAAATTCAGTCCCTTTTTGAAAAGTTTCTGTTTATGTCCTTTGCTACTTTTTGATAGGGTTGTTTGATTTTTTTTCTTGCTGATTTTCCTGAATTCTAAATAGATTCTAGTTATCAGCCCTTTATCAGATGTGTAGCATGCGAATATTTTCTCCCATTCTGTAGGTTGTCTGTTTGCTCTCGTGATAGTTTCTTTGGCTGTGCAGAAGCTTTTTAATTTGATCAGGCCCCGTTTGTTTATTTTTGTTGTTTCTGTGATTGCCTTTGGGGTCTTCTTCATACAGGAGTGGATTAATAAAATGTGGTATATGTATAACATGGAATACTATTCAGCTATAAGAAACAGTAGTGATATAACAACTCTTGTATTTTCCTGGATAAAGCTGGAACCCATTCTACTAAGTGAAGTATCCCAAGAATGGAAAAATAAGCACCACATGTATTCACCATAAAACTGGTTTTACTGATCCACACCTAAGTGCACATATAGGAATAACATTTATCGGGTGTCAGGCAGACAGGAGGGGGGAGGAGGTGATGGGTACATACATACATAATGAGTGAGATGTGCACCGTCTGGGGGATGGACATGCTTGAAGCTCTGACTTGGGGGAAACGGGGGACAAGGGCAATATATGTAACCTAAACATTTGTACCCCCATAATATGCTGAAATAATAAAAAAAAATTCAGTCCCCAGCCCTTTGTTAAATGTTATGAAATGACTTTTGGATCATGTAGTGGCCAGTTCTGTAAGTTTTTTCTAATTCTGAAAGAACCTCATGTAAGTTTGTGCACACAGCAAGATTAGTGTCATGTGATGGCTTTATCATTGTGGTATTTTATAACCCATTAGTGCTATTGTACAATGTTGGGCTTTGGTATCAAACTATTTAGGTGAGAATTCCAGCTGTTCTTTTGCTAGAGTTGTGCCCTTGGGTAAGTTACTTTACATCTGTCTACCTTTCTTCATTTGAAAAATCATGTCAATGACAAGGCTGACCCCATAGGATTGATTGTTGTGGTGATTCCTAAAGATAATGACTGTAAATTACTAAACGCAGTGACAAGGACATACTAATTACTCAATAAGTCTTAGTTATGATTTTAGAAACAATTATCACAATTAGGTTATAAGTGTAATGAAAGATTCTAGAAAGCTTTATATAAATTGGATATTTCTCTCAATATATGCATTTAAATACAAAGGATCGTCTGCAAATACATTTATTTCCTGATCTGATCTTCCAATATATTTTTTTTTGAGGGGAAAAAAGAGACACAAATGGAAATCAATTAACCCTAACTTGAAACAGATGTCACTAAAATGTGCTGTATGTGCTTTCACCCATGAGCAACTAACACATCAATTATGGAAAGAGAGAAGCATCCAAAACCAGATGTTTTGAATGTCTTTGGAATTTATACTTTCTTAACCATGGCCAGTTGAGTTACTGTCTGCTGATAACTGAAATAACTTCTCCTTAATTGCACATCATTGTAATTTCAAAGACAATTCTATAGTCACAGAGGTGATTCTGCTCAATGAGAAGCAGATGTCAACAGAGAACTAAATCAGTTGCAGAGCATATAGATAAAATTGTTCTGAATTATTCTATCTGAGCAAAGATTCAAACATATTTCTTTTTGCCAGTCTTATTTTATACCTTAGTGGAGTTGACAAATCCCAAAGGAGCTCACAACCATTCTACACAGAAACTTATTCCAAGTCAGAAAGAAGCAGATACAGTGCATTATGATTTAGAGTCCGTTGCTGAAAATAGGATACTGTGGCTTAAAGAAATATTTAGACATTACTTAAGCTAACTGTTATGGGATTGAAATGAAGGTCTAAATGTTATGACTGGAACTGCACTCATATTTCCAAAGCTTTTTAAGCAAGCCAGTAGCTTGCAGAACAAACTTCACTCTAGAGTAGAAAACACACACACAATATCAGGCCCAAATAATAGCACGGCACATAGAAATACAGTCTTCTAATCTTACTTCTTTTAAAACCTAATTGGTACTTCCTAGTTTATTTATTATGGATTTTTCATATCTAAATATTCAAGAATTCCAATTGCTTCTGAGAATTCTTAGCAAGAACCTGCATATCAGATTGTCTCAAATGTATGATTATTCACTGTCCCAAATTCAGACTTACTTCATTACTGAACTATAGCAGTAGAAAGTTGCCCTAGAGCAACTCCACTCTCAAATATGATTGCTCTTAAGTTTTATATGGGCTTATGCAAAGAAATCCAAAGCTTCTAATCTCTATCCAAAGTTTTGTAGTGGATGGAGACAGCATTTGTCTCTGGGGATAGAGGGAGAGTGTGAAATAATTTGGGATTATAGTTTGAAGTCCCCTGCTTCAAGTATAAACTTCTTTTGAAGTCCTGGTTAAGCATAAATTCATGTGAATCTAATAATAATTTTTATCCAAGTCTTTAAGTATAATTTTTTTAAGAGACAAGGTCTCACTCTGTCACTCAAGCTGGGGTGCAGTGAAATAACCACAGCTCACAGCTGGCTCAAGGGATCATCCTGTCTCAGCCTCCTGAGTAGCTGGGACTACAGGTATGCACTACTGTGCCTGGCTAATTTTTTTTTTTTTTTTTTTTTTTTTTTTTTTTTTTTAGAGATAGGGGATGGGGATGGGGTTTCACTGTGTTGTTCAGGCTGGTCTTGAACTCTTGGCCTCAAGTGATCCTTTCACCTCAGCCTCTGGAGTTGCAGGGATTATAGGCACGAGCCACCATGGATGGCTTGTATAATTGATTCTATGGGAAAATGTTACTCACTGATTTCTCACATTTGCTGGCCCACTCTCACATATGAGAGTACTCATCTCCCAGTTGTAAAGCATGGAAAAGAGTGGGGAGAAAAGTCAACTTCATGGAAAGTCTTTCATGACTATAAAGTAAAATCACATGCAGAACACAACTTTTATGCAATTTTCCTGCCACTTTTCTTAGGTAGTCAATGTGTTGTTACACTTTCTTAACAACCAAAATCTTCAGGGAGGGCTCTTGGTTATGTCTCAAAGAAGAGGTGGAAGTGGAAGGGAGGTAGAGCAGGGCTGCTACTATCTAGTGCATATCCATTGTAATAACCTCATTCCATTTGAAGAACTTGGGGGCCAGAATAGATTGAGTCTTTAATAGGAAAAATAAAGAGGATATAATTAGACCTATTTGAGGACATCTCTTTACTTTCACACAAAGGTTGGATTGTTTCATATGAGTCCTGTAAAAACTTATATAGCCCACCACTTAGAAGGGATAAATAGGGTAAAAGGAGAGGAGGGTGTAAGGACGGAGAAGCAAGAAGGATTTGTCCCAGTGGGCAACAAGCTAAATGCTTAAGTAAAAGTTTCTAGGGTGTTGAAATGGTAAAACAAATGATTGGATGGTATTTTGAGTCTAATAGAGGAGAAAGAATCCTATTAATAATATAATGGGACACAAAAACTTAATTCTTATTGTAACTCAGGTAGACAAAGACAACCACTACAACAAGGGACTGGGAAAAAAAGTTACAAAATATTCAACCTGAAGAGAGGCAAGATGGTGGACAGGAAACACCTCCAGCCAGAGTATCTCTACAAGAAGGAAAGATTTTAGATGAAAGTGAAAAAAACAAACAGGCCGACATACATAGAACAGATGAGAGTCGGAAGGAAGGGTGTCTGAACCTACAGGAGACACCATGGGAAGAGGCTGCAGAACAGAACTGGAAGGGGAAAGGCATCAGCAGAGTCTAAACCCAGAGAGGCTTGAAGACCAGCAACAAGGGTAGGTGGATTGGTTAAATTTCCTCTCCCTTGCATTTCAGACTGTTGGTGGGCTCCCAAGCTGCTGGAGAGACCTGCCAGCACCAGCCCAGAGATAGTTGCCACCAGTGAGTAGTGTGTCTCTTATGTACAGGCATAGAGTTCCCAGCTCCCTTGGATCACATCCCACCTCACAGACTCCAGCTGATAGGCAGGCGCCATATTGCTTTGTTCCCCCCCTCCCCTCCCTGCAGCTACCAAGAGACACAATTTAGCCACCACCCAGAGGCATCCACGGGGAAAGGGACCTTTCCTCCTGGCACCCTGAAGCTGACTGAGGGATGGTCTGACTGTGAACTCCCTGCCCAGCAGTCCTCCCTGGTGCCACTTGCCTGGTGACTCCAGCAGAGCAGGGCAAACCCCAAGGCAGAGAGATATTGATCCACCTTGGGCACTCCGTGGGTGACTTGAGACCAGTATTCTTCTCCTTGACAGAGTCAGGGATTGATCTCCAGGGCCTGGGGGATAGGCCTGTAGACCAGATCCCCTACACCCAGGTCTCAATCGCATTGCCTGGGAGCACAGAAGGGTATTTATGAACTAGGCTACTGAGGTGTGTGCCTTCAGAGGCAGATCAGAGTAGGTCCTAGCTGCAGCATGCTTGAGGGGCAACCTTTGCCCCACAGGAGGGCCACAGTCCCAGCTCAGGCCATGATCCTGAACAGGGAACTTCCCAGCTCACATCACAGTAAGGGAAGCTCTGCTGGCTTGAGGTCCTGCCTGCTGGCAGAGGCCCAGGAGATACTGCAGAATAGGGGAGGGTGGAAAGCAGCGAGGCCTGCTCCAGAGTGCAGGTCTCAGACAGCCCCACCTCCACACGCAGACTTTTTGGCTGAGTGGGGCCATTTCAGCCCCTCCCTGGCAGCTTTGCCCAGAAGGAGAGAACAGAACTTTGACCCCTGCTAACAGCATTTGTGGAGCTTGAGGGCAGGTTCATCCAACCCAGCCCTGCCCAGCCTCACTCTTTCACCTGCCCCTGCTGAGGTGGAGAATAAGGACACACCTGGAAGTCCCAGGGCCCCACCCACCACCTGAGGTACTAGAGTGCCTCTCCAGAGGAATGAGAGTGGTTAAAGGACCCCAAACCAACATTGCAGCTTGCTCCTCCAAGGCACAGCCACCTAACTGACAGGGAGGCCAATTTGCATACCCTTTTATTACTCATCATACAGGGTGTGCTCAAATCTCACCCACAAACACCACCAACTGGCTCAGAGACTAAACTGGGCCTGTCATTATTTAAACAAAATTCTAAAGTTAAGAAGCAACAGCTGCTCCACATGGGAAGGAATCAGTGAAAGAACTCTGGAAGTATGAAGAATCAAACTGAAAGCACACCCCCAAAGGGGAACACCAGCTCTCTAGCAATAAATATCAACCAAATTCAGAACACTAAAATGACAGAAGAATTATTTCAAACATGGCTTATAAGAAAACTTGATATGCAAGAGAAAATGGATACCCAACACAAAGTAATCACAAAAAGAATTCAAGACTTGGAAGAAAAATTCACTGAAGAAATTGAAATATTAAAGAAAAATCAAACAGAACTTCTGAAAATGAAGAATTTATTCAAGGAATTACAAAACACAGTGGAAAGCCTGAAGAGTAGGGTAGATCAAACAGAAGAAAGAATCTCAAGGATTGAAGAAAACACCTTTCAATTAAACAAGTCAGTCACAGAGATAGAACAGAGAAATAAGATAAAAGAGCAAAGCCTACAAGAAATGTGGGATTATGTGAAGAGGCCTAACATGAGAATCATAGGCATCCCTGAGGGTGAAGAAGATAATAAACAAGGGTTGGATGAACTATTTCAGGACATAATGGAGGAAAATTTCCCTGGCCTTGCCAGATATCTAGGTATCCAGGTACAAGAAGCTCAAAGGACTCCTGGGAGATTCATTGTAAACAGGAAGACATCATGACACATAGTTATCAGACTGGCCAAAATAAATATGAAAGAGGCCCTCCTACAAGCTGTAAGGTGAAAGCAGCAGGTAACCTACAAGAGAAACCCATAAACTAGCTGCAGACTTCTCAACTGAGATGTTACAAGCCAGAAGAGACTGAGGTCCCATTCTCACTCTTCTCAAACAGAATAATGCCCAGCCTAGAATCTTTTATCCTGGAAAACTAATTTTCCTATATAAAGAAGAAATAAAGACCTTCTCAGACAAGCAAAGACAGAGGGAATTGATCAAGACAAGATCTGCCCTCAGAACAGTGTTACACATGGATCAGTACAATAAACACTCACCAGTGTAAAATCATCCAAAAGCTGAAGGTCAAAGGCCAGATACCACAATGGCTCAAGAGAGAAAACAAAGCAACAAAGTTAAACTCAACAGGATGAACAGAAATCTGCCCCACTTAACAATTCTTTCAATAAATGTGAATGGCTTGACCTGACCCCTAAAGAGACATAGGCTGCCTGAATGGTTAAATATACACAAGCCAAGTTCTGCTGTTTTCAGGAAATACACCTAGCCCACAAGGATGCATTCAGACTCCAGATGAAGGAGTGGAAAACAATATTTGATGCAAATGGAAGTCAAAAGAAAGCTAATATAGTAGTTCTGATTTCAGATAACTTATTCTTCAAATCAGGAAAAGTAACGAAAGACACAGATGGTCACTATATAATGGTGAAGGGTACAATTCAACAAGAAGACATAATAATTCTAAACATTTATGCACCTAACCGAGGTGCACCCAGATTCATAAAGCAAAACCTACTTGATCTAAAGAAAATGAAAAACAGTAGCACAATAATAGCCAGGTCTTCAACATCCCTCTGACAGAATAGAACAGATCCTCCAAACATAAAATAAACAAAGAAACAATGGACTTAAACAGAACTCCAGAAAAAATGGGCCTGACTGACATTTACAGAATATTCTACCCCAAAACCACTGAATATATATTTTTCTCATCAGCTCATGGGACATTGTCTCAGATTGATCATATCCTAGGCCACAAAACATGTCTCGACAAATTTAAAAAACATAAATAATACCATGTATTTTAGTGAGACAACAGTGGAATAAAATTAGAAATCAACTCCAACAGAAATTCTCATCTCTACACAAAGTCATGGAAACTAAACAACTTTCTGCTAAATGATTACTGGGTTAAAGAGGAAATTAAGATGGAAATAAAAAGATTCTTTGGACTAAATGATAAAGGAGGCACAAGTTACCAAAATCTGTGGGACACAGCTAAAGCAGTCCTGAGAGGAAAATTTATATTCATAAATGCCTACATCCAAAAGACAGAAAGATCATAAATCAACAATCTAATGAATCATTTCAAAGGACTGGATAAGGATGAGCAAACCCCAAACCCAGCAGAAGAAAAGAAATAACAATGATCAAAGCAGAATTAAATAAGATTGATAATCAAAAAACTATATAGAAGATTAATAAAATAAAAGTTGGTTCTTTGAAAAAATAAATGAAATTGACACTCCTCTTGCTAGACTAATGAGAAGCAGAAAAGAAAGGAATCTAATAAGCTCAATCAGGAATGAAAAAGGAGAAATTACAACTGATACCATGGAAATACAAAATGTCATCTATGAATAGTATAAAAACCTCTATGCACATAAACTTGAAAATGTTGAGAAAATGGACAAATTCTTAGAAACAAGGAGCCTCCCTACAGTCAATCAAGAAGAAATAGAATTCCTGAACAGACCAATATCAAATACCAAAATTGAAGTAGCAATAAAAAACCTTCCTAAAAAGATAAGTCCCAGACCAGATTGTTTCACACTAGATTTTACCAGATCTACAAAGAAGAATTGGTGCCTGTCCTGCAGAAATTATTCCACAACATCAAGAAGGAAGGAATTCTTGCAACATGTTTTATGGAGCCAACATCACCCTGATACCAAAACCAGGAAAGGATGCAACAAAAAAAGAAAACTGCAGACCAATATCCCTTATGAATATAGATGCAAAAATTGTCAACAAAATCCTAGCAAACTGAATTCTATGCTTATGAAAAAAATAATACATCATGACAAAGTGGGCTTCATACTAGAGATGCAGGGATGGTTCAACATATGCAAATCTATAAATGTAATTCAACACATAAATAGAAGTAAAAATAAAGACCACACGATCCTCTCAATAGACGCAGAAAAAGCATTTGACAAAATTCAACACCCTTTTATGATAAGAACACTTTAACAATGTAGGCATAAATGGGACTTAATTCAAAATGATGAAAGCAATATACGACAAACCCACAGCCAACATCGTACTGAATGGGGAAAAACTGAAAGCATTCTCACTTAGAACTGGAACCAGACAAGGTTGACCTCTATCACTGCTTCTATTCAACATAGTGCTGGAAGTCATAGCCAGAGTAATCAAACAAGAGAAGGACATCAAGGGCATCCAAATGGGGGCAGAAGAGGTCAATCACTCTTTGCTGATGATAAGATCTTATATCTAGAAAACCCAAAAGGTTCTACCATGAGACTACCGGAATTGACATACAAATTCAGCAAAGTCTCAGGTTACAAAATCAATGTACAGAAATCAGTAGCATTCCTATATGCTAACAACAGTCAAACTGAGAATCAAATCAAAGACTCAATACCCTTCACAATAGCAATAAAGAAAGAAAAATACCTAGGAATATATTTAACTAAGAAGGTAAAAGACCTCTACAGGAAGAACTACAAAACACTGAGGAAGGAAATAGCAGAGAATGTAAACAGGTGAAAAACCATACCATGCTCATGGGTTGGCAGAATCAACATTGTTAAAATATCTCTACTACCCAAAGCGATCTACAGAGTCAATGCAATTCCTATTAAAATACCAACAGCAATTTTCACAGATCTAGAAAAAAATAATTCTATGCTTCGTATTGAACCAGAGAAGAACCCGTATAGCAAAAGCAATCTTAAGCAAAATGAACAAATTGGGAGGCATCAATTTACCAGACTTCAAGATGTACTACAAGGCTATAGTAACTAAAACAGCATGATACTGGCACACGAATAGAGACATAAACCAATGGAACAGAACTGAGAACCCAGATATAAAACCATCCTCATGTAGCCGTATAAACTTTTGCAAAGCAGACAAAAACATACACTGGGGAAAAGTATCCTTATTCAATAAATGATACTGGGAAAATTGGATAGCCACATGTAGAAGACTGAAACAGGAAATGCACCTCTCACCTCTCACAAAAATCAACTCACAGTGGATGACAGACTTAAACCTAAGGCGTGAAGCTGTAAGAATTCTAGAAGAAAATGTTGGAGAAACTCTTATAGACATTGGCCTAGGCAAACAATTTATGAAGAAGACCCCCAAAGGCAATCATAGCAACCCATCATTAAGAGCAAACAGACAATGTACAGAGTGGGAGAAACTATTTGCATGGCAAACATCCAATAAACAGTTGATAACTAGAATCTATATAGAACTGAGGAAGATGAGCAAGAAAAAATCAAACAACCCCATTCAAAAGTGGGCAAAGGACATGAACAGAAAACTTTCAAAAGAAGACAGACTAATGGTCAAGAAACACATGAAAAAATGTTCAACATCTCTAATCACCAAGGAAATGCAAATCAATACCACAATGAGATATCACTTAACTTCAGTGAAAATGGCTTTTATCCAAAGTCTCAAAATAATAAATGTTGGTGTGGATGCAGAGAGATATGGACATTCATACACTGCTGGTGGGACTGCAAACTAGTACAATCTCTGCGGAAAGTGATATGGAGATACCTCAAAGAGCTACTGGTAGAACTACCATTTGATCCAGCAATCCCATTACTGGGCATCTACCCAAAGGAAGAAAAGACATTCTATAAAAAAGACATCTGCACTCAAATGTTTATGGCAGCACAATTCACAATTGCAAAGATGTGGAAACAACCCAAGTGCCAATTAATACACGAGTGGATTAATAAAATGCAGTATATGTATACCATGGAGCTCTAGTCAGCCACAAAAAACAATGGTGATCTAGCACCTCTTGTATTATCCTGGATATAGTGGGAGCCCATTTTTTAAGTGAAATATCACAAGAATGGAAAACAAGTACCACATGTACTCACCATCAAATTGGTACTAACTGATCAACACTTATGTGCACATTTAGTAGTAACACATCGCATGTTAGGCAGGTGGGAAGGGGAGAAGGGAATGGGTATATTCACACCTAATGCGTGCAGTGTGCACCATTTAGGGGATGGACATGCTCGAAGATCTGACTAGGATGGGGCAAAGGCAATATATGTAACCTAAATATTTGTACCCCTGTAATAGGCTGAAATGAAAAAAATAAATAAATCAGGATACAATTAAAAATAAACAAAACAAAATTCTCAATCTAATTTAACATTCAACCCAATTACATAAGTCATATAATCCTTTTTTTTTTTTTTTTTTTGAGACAGTGTCTCACTCTGTTTCCTGGGCTAGAGTGTGGTGGCAGCAGCCTAGCTGACAGCAACCTCAAACTCCTGGGCTCAAGTCATCCTCCTACCTCAGCCTCCTGAGTAGCTGGGACTACAGGCCCCCGCCAAGATGCTCAGCTAATTTTTTCTATTTTTAGTAGAGATAGGGCCTTGCTCTTGCTCAGGCTGGTCTCAAACTCCTGACCTCAAGTGATCCTCCCGCCTTGGCCTCCCAGAGTGCTAGGATTACAGGCATGAGCCACTGTGCCTGGTAGATAAGTCATATAATTCTTTAAGGTAATTAATACTCAGTTTCTCTGGAAAAGGGAAAGCTTAGTTTGAGTCAAATTTTCTCCTTTGCTTTTCGTCCTCAATGTGACTAAGTATCTGGGCAAAGAGTGAAACAGGTAAGTGTTGTTATCCTTGGACACAGTGTTCAGCACCCCTATCTTCCCATCCCTCCCACCTCTGGTCTCTGGAGCAATGTCTTCTTTCTGCCTTCTTGCTGCTTTATTCATTTAGCAATTTGTGCCAATTTGTGGCTGGTGTTGGGTGCTACACACTCTGATCTCACAGACAGCTTGGTAAGAGCCCAGTGAATGGGATAAAGAAATAGATGACCCAGCCTCATTTCAATTCCTGATGGTCCTACAGACCCCCTCGATGTCAAGTTGTTAGACTCACTTGGGCTCCATCTGGTGGTCTACTCTGTTGCTCTTTCTATAAAGCTACTTCGTCCCTGACAAAATCGTCCCGTCTGCCAAAGTCCATACTAGATTCTCAACCATTTTACTACCCTGTTTATGCTATATAGAAACCACAGATAACTAAAAAAGATAAATCTCAGGTCTTGCTTCCACCTGACAAGATCATGGATTAGTATGGATAATCAAGATTCAAAACTTGGAAATATTTCTGGTATTCTTGCTCTCTAGTTAATCAATACCTCCTGTTTCTCCTCTTCTTTTGTCTTTCCATTTCCCCTTCTTTCTGTCATCTCTTGGGAGCTTTCCCCTTTCTCCCACCCTCTTTTATGACCCTGACCTCCTCTCAAACCTTAATAGAGACAGGGATGTCTCATCTACACTGGTGAAAACTCTGATCTGGATCCCCCACGCTTGGTATTGAAATGCAAAAGGGTGAGGAAAACAGATTAAAAAAAGGTTTATAAGATGATTTTTCAAGACAGTGTCCTAGCTTGCAAGGCACTTTTCTTATTGCATTATCCTATTTGCATACCAGAAGTGGAATATCTCTTTTTGTTCCCACTGTAATAAATGGTTTCCTTTTGTAATAAATTTTAATATTCTTTGAGCAGATGGATATATTAGGCCTATTAGTGCCAAGCTTATGAATTCATGTATTTAGAAAGGTAACACATTAGTATTTCCAAGAGGTTAGATGCTATATCCAGACTTCTTTCTTCCAGCTTTGGCCTGAAGAGAAGCAACATGTTTGATAAATGATGGTAATACCAAGGACAGTGGATTCTTGTCCTACTTGCCTTCTTGGTACCTAAGGAGATTACTGTACCGGGTGTCCAAGATCAACATGGGGCAGCCTGGTATATTCATGAGAGCAGAGTGGCATGGTCAGGCCCATAGAATTTCTAGGGTAACTCCAGAGGCTCTCTCATTTCTCGTGTAGTGTGGACTTTGAGTTGAGAGCAGAGGTAATGGGTGGGTTTCCAAGCAGAAGGCTATATTTAGGATGTGGAGATGGTGCATGTCTCTATATCCAGGAAGAACTGAGAGGAAACTGAATCAAGAAGGTAAAGATATAGCATGCTTCATTGTAGCAACAAAAATTGTCAACATTGGCCCTGGAGGCCAGCAAGACACCTAGATTATAGGAAGTCAGGGCATGGGAGATCCATGGATGCCAGTGAAGGTCCACCATAAATCTAGGTGACTGCACTCCCCTGCCAAAGACATCAAGTCACCTAAGCCACATACTGCTTCCTCCAAAGATTATGTATCACCTTAGGGAGAGGAGAAAAGGGTGGGGGCTGGGGGTGGAGAAGAGAGGGAGAGACAGATTGTAGAAGAAACTAAGCAGTTTTTTCAAAGAGATGACTGAGCATTAACTAAAGTGATTTTTTAGCAAATAATCATATTAGACAAGGGTTTAAGAGATATTGGCCTTTTACTTAACATATCACATTTTGCTTACCAGAGAAACACGAAACCCAGAAAGGGTCCCATCTTTTTTGTCTTCCTGGGATGTTACCATCATGGTGGCAATGCATGAGCCATCTTTTGGCGGAAAATTTAAGCCATATGTTAAAGATGGTGGACCAAACATAATAGGAGCCTGGGCCATTGATAATGGGACCACCATACCTATCCTAGAGGACCTACTTCTGGACTTCTTTTAATGAAAGAATACAATCCTGATATTTTAAGTCACTAGAATCAGTTCTCTGTTATTAGAAGCCAAAGTCAGTTCCTAAGTGATATAATTAGCTTGTTCTTTTTTTGAATTTCTTCAGTTAAGAATTTATAATTTCCCCCTAGATACATTTTATGTACTCAAGGCAAAGGTTACTTTTTCTAGAGGTGCAAAAGGATACATTAGAAATTTTCAAAACATTATCTGAGCAGTTGTGCATGACAGAAAGTTAAAATTAACTGCCTAGTTTTTTTTTTTTTTAAATCTACATCTAATGGCATATAGTTGGGATGGTGGCTAACACCTCTAATCCCAGCAATTTTGGAGGCCAAGATGGGAGGATCGCTTGAGGCCAGGAGTTGGAGATCAGCCTGAGCAAATACACTATCTCTACACAAAATGAAAAAAAAAATTAGCTGGGTGTGGGGCATGTGCCTGTAGTTCCAGCTACTCAGGAGGCTGAGGCAGGAGGATCACCTGAGCCCAGGAGTTTGAGGTTGCAGTGAGCTATGATCATGCCACTGCATTCCAGCCTGGGTGACATAGTGAGACCCTGTTTCAAAAAAAAAATGGCATAGAAAGAATATGTGTGTTTATGCTCATGCACATATGCTAACAGGTACATGTTTCTGTTTTCTTGGTCTGATAAAATGTAAAGAACATAGTAACAAGTGGGGAAGATTATGGCAATATGGTAGGTACAAAAATAAAATTGCTGCATTAGTTTACAGAAAATGCTGATGCAGTGGCATCCTGATCAAGGGTAAAAAAAGGAAGTCCATGGCTCTCTGAAACTTGACCATATTAGAACACATCAATGTTTAGGAAGTGGTGGGTACTCAAATCCCAACACATAAACCGTGCAGATAGGTTATACACGTTTGCCCTCTGAATCCTGGAGGCAAGACCCAAGTCAGGGCCTTCTCCCTGCAAATCCCCAGGGGTCACCCTTCACATGGCAGGGCCTGGAATTAGAGTTCTACATGAGGCAGGGAACTACTCTGAGATGCCACTAAAAATCTCTATAGCAGAAATTTAAAGCTACAATCTCTACTTTCTCTTTTAGGAGAATATGTGAAAATTTTCATGTTCCCAAATATCTTCCTTATATTCCCAAACTAAAAAATTTTACTTGGCACATTATTCTATTTCTTCTAAATTGTACATTTCATAATTTAACAAACATCACTTAAAAAATACAAATGTTCCTGGAGGGCTGGTGAAGTGAATAAACTCTTAGGGAGCATAAATCTTGTTTGAGGAAAGTGAATATAGATGTTAGTATTGGTAGCATGTTGGCAAATGGAAAGGTAATTTTAGAATATAAGATCTAACAAAGGAGGGCAGGCCACTTTGGGAGCATTAAAGTCCTGCTTAGCAAAGTATGTGCTAAAATTTCTAAAACCTTTTCACTTAAGGAAAGTTCTGCTTCTTGTTTTTCCCCTGGGTCTAACCTAGGGTAACTATGTATGTACCAGGTTGCATGTGATAGTTCCAGTTCATGCCAGTTGTCCTGGAATAAGTACTTTACACTCAAAATTTTCCCAGAATGCACAATAAATTTTATGGAAAATCTATTCTTGTCCTATTTCTCTTTTTTTAGATAAGAGAAAAAGAGACTGATTGATGTTCAGCGATAATCCCTTTCTCTAGGAGAGCTACCTGCCTCACTCCTCTTTCTTGATGCTTCTGAAAAGTTGGCATGGTTGTGGGCAATGGGACAATGTGTGGTCTTAGGACAAGGTCCTCCTATGCACTGAGTGGTTGGGAACTTCAAAATTGAAAAAAGATACAACTAAAGAAGCCCTCTCTGCCTTTTACCTGCCCCAGTGAGACGAATCCCAGGTGAAGTGGTACTTGGAGTATTTTTGAAAGCCCGGGGGTAGTGATGCCTGTCCAAGACAGATTATGTACACTGATAGTACTAATGATCACCACTGCACCTGTCAGTATGTTGGAGGACACCTAACCAATGCATGGTGACTTAAGTTGGGTTTCCCTAAAAGCAGACCCTGACTGCAGGTAGTTTATTTAGTAGGTGATCTCAAGAAACCAATGGGAAAGTAGAAAGTGGTGAGTTAGTATAGGGAAGGAAGCCAATTAGGGTTTATTATTGAACAGGCTACCTCTGTGGACATAGTGGCTCAATCCTGCCCAGGGATCTTTGTTATGTTGTGTGTCATTGCAAATAATGTGTGAGGGAACTAGGGTATTTACTAACCAACTTCTGACAGTCATTAGTTGAGCACTGCTTCCGGGAGACATAAAGTGGCCAGAAATTCTGGTCTACTATCATATGAGCAGAAGTTTTCTATGGCCAGAAGCCTTCAAACAAAGAGTCTCAGATTTTCAACAATTTGGTTATACACTTAACATCTTTGGACTGTGCTTCATTTCTATAGAATTATAAAGGAGTTGGATTAGATGGGATCCAAGTGCCATTGCAACTTAAATATTTTGTGTTATATTCAGTGATTCATTTCCGTTTATGTGAATGAACTTCAGATATTTTTATGAAAACAGTCTCTAAAAACTAAATACATTAGAACACTCCAGAGAAAAATGGAGAGAAAAGGAGCATCAACAAGGAGGACCATTCACAGAACTAGAAGTTGCAGGCTTTCTAACCACAAACCACTTTTCCTATGCCCAGCATTATTTCCAGTATTAGCCATTTCATTTAAGAGGACTTCACTAGACTAAATATCATTTAGTGAAATTCCAATGATTCCTGATGTGACAAGGAGCCACTAACATTCTCAAAAATTCTCTATAACCTAAAACTAATTTTAATAAATATAAATGAAATTTTCAAGACAACCCAGGTCTTGACGATTATGAACCTAGAACAGCAGAACTTCTCATTAATAAAAACAAACCCCCTGATTTCAAGTACAGTGTAGCTAGCCATCATGTTTTTAAAAGTTGCTGTGGTATTCTGAAAGATGTGCAGGGAATTTCATATCTACCCTTAGGCAACTCATCCTAGCAGCTTTTCTTTAAAGATAATTACCCCTTTCCCATACCACATATGTCCCTATGCTTGGGGAAATTGTAATTCCAATTTTAAAGGTCTACCATGTGCTAATCTGAGGATTAAAGACATTTTCTTCCAATGTGTCAAAATTTTAGGTTTCTGAGGAGAAGAAATCAATGAAAATGTATACTGTAAATTCTGAGTTAAAAACCACCTGCATCTATGCAGGCATTTTTACATTTAAATGTTGCCAACTATATGCATTTGCAGCTTGCATGTATAGAAAATCTCCCTTGTAAGCCTTCCCAAACCAAGAGCCAGGTTATTAACATTTTTATACCTTTTTCACATAAATCTAGTGCTTCTTATACAAACATTTTTCTCATGTTGGAGTGATTCATAAAGCCTCTAATCCCATGGGTGTAATAGGACACCTCTCAATTATGCATCCCAGGGATGAGTAATTTCACAAGCTGAGGGAAAGAGATAAATGCATTAAAACGTTCTTGCAAAACAAATTTCAAGGAGAGAAAGGGATGAAAATGGGAATGAATGTAGAAATAGAAGATTTACCTCACTGTGCAGAAGAGAATATTAGATCTGCCTTGGCAAAACTGCTTAATTCATAATTCTGCACAAACAACCCTGGTAACCACACTGCCAAAAGCCTTCCAAATATATGTGTACCTACAAATGTTCAGCTTTGTCTCTGCTAACTGCAAAGTAAGAGAACTGTGTAATAATTACATTTTATAGTGAATCATGGGTGAGAGAGTCTGTGAGAAATTATCTTGTCATATCCTTTCATTCAGGAACAGTTTATTCAGAGGCACAGAGGTTGGTCATTTCTGAGCTTGGCAACTTTATCGTCAGCAGCTGTACATTCAGCCTCCACTGTTTGAGGAGAAATGCTGAGTTAGGTGTACGCTGGGGTGGCCCTCATGAGAACTAGGGTACATATCAGAAAAGTCAAATAACCATATAAAGCAATATCATTTGTTCTGGGTGAGAAATCATAAAGATGTGCAGAGATGAACACAATCAGACTGTTGAAATGACTAACGGAGGCTTCACGGATGAGTGGGCATATTGAACCTTAAGAGAAAAGGAGTCTTTAGATAAGCTGGGGTGGAGAGAGGGTGTCCTGAGGCATTATCTCATATTGGAGAACTGGCATCCTATATGCCTATAGGTTGGAAAGTTGAAGGCATGTTCGAAAAAATTTAGATCATAATATTTAACCATATGGAAATTGCTGTTTTTATAAATAAGAGGTGGTCATGTGTCACCAATTTCATAAGACTCCAGACTGACATAGTGGAAGACAAAAGTGGATATATGGGTAGGTTCTAGATTATGAATAAATTGAGAGTGTCTTGGCAAGGTGCTTGGAGTCAGGCATTTAGTGATCAACCTTATCAGCAACACAGTATCTGAAATCTAAAGAATTATGAATCTTAGAATCTCCTAAGTAAGGGCCTTAGGAAAAATGTATTTTAATTTCTGATCCCTGAATGATCCTTCATCATCTGCTTTTATAGCTCTGGTGATAATGAATATACACCTAAGCTAATTCTCTTTTGGGTCAACTCTAATTGTTTCTTTGTTTATTTAATGTTGATGAAAAGATTAGTGCTATAGGCAAGTTTAAAACTTCAGGTTCTCCCTTCAAACATTTGAAGACAACAGCTTAAATAGTCCCTTTCCTATTTCTTTTATTTTTGTAGTTTAACTTTAAGCCCCTCATGATTCTGGTTGGTTTCCTTTAGACAAGTTCCAATTGATGAAAGTTTCTCTGTAAATTCAACACTCAACATAACATAACATACTAACTGGATATTGTATGACCATTTCCTCTCTCTTTCTGGACACAATATTCCAATTAATCCATAATAATATAATTAACTTTACTTAGCGGTGGCCATAAAAAGGGAAATCATACTGAATTTACTCTCAGCTACACTCTAATACATTTCCTGTCAGGCTACTAAGACATCAGACCCGTATTTTGTAGTTATGCAAATGGTTTTGGATACCACAGTTAGGACTTTCCATTAAATTCCTGTTAAACGACATCTGGGCATAATTAGCCTTTTGTTTCAATTTGTTGAGATTGCTATTCTTTCAGTCAACATATCTATTGCCCCCAAATTTTTCATCTACAGGTTTGATCAGAATGCAGCAAATGTCCTTACAATAGGCTTTAATAAAACTGTTGAATAGGGCAGGACTCTGAAGTACACATCCACATGACTATTATCTAGATGCACATAAACTAGAATATACCAGTTATGGAATTCACCAGTGTTTCTAAATCTTAGTTATAAGTAGAGCATGATATATTTGCCAGATATCTTGATAAAATACTAGATGCCTGTGCTTTCAGCATTCCTCATTTCATAAGCTTTATCATCTCAACATTTCCAACTTTTGTGTACTGGGTTGTTTTTACAATACCATTATAAAGCAAAAGTGAGCGTCAAATGGCTTTTTAAGTGGATACTTGCAACACTTGAGCTTACTGCAGTAGCAACAGGAAGTGGCTGTGAAATTATTACAGTAGTACAGTATGTATTACAATTTTATGCAGTTATGATTTGATACTGCATTTTTATGTTTGTTTACATTTCTCTCAACTGAAAATGGTACCATGTGTGGTCTATAAGTGTTTGTGTGTAAGTTTTGATAAATTTTAACTTTCTATAATAGATTTGTGTATATTTTATGGTAGTAAATGATAAAATAGAGTAGTAACTATATACATTTTATGCATTCATGATATACCTAACCTTTTCTTAATTTTAAAATATTTCTAGGCTATGCAGTTCATCTATGAGTTTTTCCAAATTGTCACAAATCTTCAAAAAATATTCTAGTATATTTATCAAAAAAATCCACATACAAGTGCATCTGTGCAGTTCAAACCCACATTGATCAAGGGTCAACTGTGTTAAAACATAGGTCTGAAAACTTTTTGTGTGAAGGCCAGATAAAAAATATTTTAAACATTGTGGGCTGTATGTTCTCTGTTTCATCTACTCAAATCTGCCATTGTAGAGCAAAAGTAACCATAGATGATACTTAAACAAATAGGTGTGGCTGGATTCCAAGAAAGCTTTATTTATAAAATCAAACAGCAGGCTGGATTTGACCCATGCAGCAGTTTGCTGATCCCTGTATTAATATATTAGCATTAATACATGGTCAACTGTATAACAGCATCTATAACATCTAAAAGTATGGTGATGTCTCTACAAGAATGAGAACTATAGATGGAAAAACTCAGGGAGGGAATTGGAAGATTAAAATCTTCTTCTGAACACAGTTGATGGCTACCCCACTTCAAGAAGTCACCAGGGACAGCTGAGGCCCTTTATGGATAAGAGGATGGATGTTAACATGCTGTAAGAGAGTGCAATGGACTGAATGTTAATGTCCCATCAAAATTCAGAGGTTAAAATTCTAACCCCTACTGTGATGGTATTAGGAAGTGGGGCCCTTGGGAGGTGATTAGGTCATAAGAGGGCATTCTTATGCATGGGGGTTAGTGCCCCTACAAAAAGTTGTAAGATAGCTTGCTTTTCCTCTCTGCTCTCTACCATGTAAGGAAACAATCAGAATATTGCCATTTGCAAATGAGGAACAGGTTCCTCACCAGATACCTGGTCTGCTGGAGCCTTGGCCCTTCTTAGCCTCCAGAACTGTGAGAAATAAATGTTTGTTGTTTTAGCAACCTATTTTATGGTAGTTTGTTCTAGCAGCCCACACCAGCTAAGACAGAGTGTGCCTAGCGACAAATGCAAATTTCACCTATTTTGCACTTCTGCTGAGGTTTAGGATGGGTACTATTGAGATTATCCAAGTATAACCCTCATTTCTGTAGAAGTTTGACATGAAACAATAAAAATGGCATAGCATTCAGTTACCCAAAGCCTGAAATACTTTTTAACTTGGCTGGTGACAGTCATGTACGTAAAACAGTATTTAAAGGTATTTAAAGGCAGTGTTCAAAGCTGTACTCAGTAAACCTTGACGCATGCATTCATAAAGTACAATTATGAATATAAAAATAAACAAATGAAACTGTCTCCTTGGAGAAGAGTTTGCCTGTCATATGAACTGAAACAAGAACTGAAAGATTCTTTTGGAAAGACAGTATTGTTCTCTAAACTTGTGTGAGGTTCATACACCATCTTTCCTCAGTTACAAAATACCATAGATTGTAAGATGCACAATTGATTTAGTAACAGCTTTTCAGAGAAGAAATCAAAACAACTTTAAAATTTCTACCATATTAAATGTTCCCATCAAGTATGCAATATATACTGACTTAAGAAATTTAAAAAGTGAAAAATCAACATCGTTAGCATGAAATAAATGTTTTATATCATTGTCTCCTCTATACACTTCACTGATCCCCACAACACACACATACCTTGACCGAAGGGGAAGAATAAAGCAAGCAAGAATGTATCACTCATTCTTCAGGAATAATGCAGCATAAATAAACTTCATGCTTTGTCCCAACTTGTCTATTCTAAGATGAGAAGAAATTTTATATTTAGATTGTTTTTAAGTGGATATGATTTCTTAAAGCATTTTAGAAAATAAACGTTATTTTAGAAGAATTTTAGATTTATAGAATTATTGCAAATATAGCAGAGTTCCAATGCCATACTCAGTTTTTAAATTCAATTGCTTATTTTATTGTTGTTATTGAGTTTTAAGAGTTATTTGATGTGTATATTTTAGACACAAGTCTTTTATCAAACATATATTTTGCAAATATTTTCTCTTAGTCTGTGGTTGTCTTTTCTTTTTTTAAAAACTCTGTCCTAATACCCTCCTCCCCCCTTTTTTTGTTCCAGGATACCATCTAGGACACCACATTAAATTTAATAGTCATATTTCCTTAGGCTCCTTTGGTTTTAACAGTTTCTCATGAATGGGATTAGTACCCATTCATAAGAAAGTTTTTCATTTTGTTTTGTTTTAGGCGGCCTTTACAGTGTTGCGGATTATTGGTCAGGTATTTTGTAGACTGTCCCCCAATTGATATTTGTCTAATGTTTTTCTCATGATTAAACTGTGGTAATTGTTTTTGGGAGGAAGTGCATCGAGGTAAAATGCCGTTCTCAGTATATATTTTAGGCATTCAATATGACCTAACACTCTTGAGGTTAACCTTTAATCACAGGGCTTGAGGGCTGTCAGGTGCCTTCACTATAGCATTACTCTTTTCTTTCTCCCTTTCTGTACTATCGTCCTTGAAAGAAAGTCACTATGTATAGTTCACACTAAAGGACTGAGAGTTATATTTTACCTTTTTAGGGTGGTGTATCTGCAAGAAGTATTCGAAATTATTCTTCATGGGAGATTTTTCTCTTCCATTCATTCATTTATTCATTTTTATCAATATGGACTCATCTTGTATATTTCATGCTCCATTTCTAGTCTCAGACAATTCTCCAAGGGGCCTTGGTTCCTTTTATATCTTTCTAATGGTATTAAAAACCAAGATCTGAGCACTAGGTATACTCCTTGCTCCTTGCTATAAAAGGCCATTGATTCTAGACTCTCTCAGTTGACAGGGCAAGGAGATATACATAACAAAAAGTGTATATACTAATCCACACATACATATATGTATCTATAAATAGTTCTACAGGCAAACATCAGTATCTATGTCAAGTTAAATATGAGCCTACATTGGTGTATCCAACGCTAATCTGTGACTGTATGGATCACTTTAGATTCCTTCTCTTGCTTATTTGAAGCTTTCATGTCGACAGTGAGAAAGAAACCTGGCTCCAAATATTTGCCATCAATTTGCCTAATTGTTCTATTCCGGTATGTGTGTTTAGTGATTTCAAGATTGCCAATCTTCACCCTCAGAGGAAATAATTATATCACTGCAGTATAGTGTTATGTACAGTTTATTTCCCTTGAATCTAACATATGTCACTCATTTTTGAAGTTACGTAAGTCACCACTTTATTCCCTAGCCACCTTCATAGGTTGTTTCACAGATTTGTTATACATTTAGGCTCTTTTGTCACTTTCTGTATTTCATCTTGGGATCCTTGCAAACTAAATGACTTTTTAAAATTTGTATATATAGAAGGTTTGTTTTTTTTTTTGCTATAAAGTTCCATGGATTTTAACAAATGCTTAACATCTTGTGTTCACTGCTACTGTATAACACAAAATAGTCTCAACACCCTAAAATTTCTCCTGTGTTTTACCTATTCAGTCAGTCCTCCCCCCCCACTGGCTGAATCTCTGAACCTCTGGCAACCAGTGGTTAGCACCATTATATTTTTAGCTTTTCCAGATTTTCATATACTTGGAATAATAATATGTAGCCTTTTCAGATTGCATACTTAACAATATGCTTTTGAGTTTCATCTATGTCTTTTCATGGCTTGATAGCTTTTTTTTTCATTGTTGAATAATATCCTATTTTTTATGTGGCTGGCATTTCTTATTTATAAATTTTATTTCAGAATATTATGGGGGCATAAATGTTTTGGTTACATGAATTGCTTTCGGTACTACTTTAGTCAAAAGTTTTAGGTGTGCCCATCACCCAGATAGTGTATATTGTACCTGTTAGGTATGAATTCACCCATACCTTCCTTCTCCCTCGCACCTGCTTGATTTCCATTGGGTTTTACTTCCATCTGTGCACATGAGTGCTGATGGGTTAGTTCCAATTTAATAGTGAGTACATGTGGTGTTTGTTTTTCCATTCTTGCAATACTTCACTTAGGAGGATGGCCCCTAGTTCTGTCCAGATTGTTGCAAAATGTGTAAATTTGTTTTTTGTGCCTGAGTAGTACTCCATGGTATAAGTATACCATATTTTATTAATCCACTCATGAATTGATGGGCACTTGCATTGATTCCACATCTTTGCAATTGTGAATGGTGCTGCAATAAACATTCTAGTGCAAGTGTCTTTTTGATGAAATGATTTTTTTTCCTTCAGGTAAATACCCAGTAGTGGGATTGCTAGATTAGAAGATAAGTCTACTTTTATTTCTTTGAGGAATCTCCATACTATTTTCCAAAGAGCCTGTACTAGTTTGCAGTCCCACCAACAGTGTACAAGTGTTTCTTTCTCTCCGCATCCATGCCAGCATCTATTGTTTTGGGACTTTTTGATAGCCATTCTCACTGGGGTTAGGTGATATCACATTGTGGTTTTGATTTGCATTTCTCTGATAATTAATGACATTGAGCATTTTTTCATATGTTTATTGGCCATCAGCCTATCTTCTTTGATTTCCACCTTAATTTCCTCCTTGATGAAATAATTGTTCAGCAGTAGGTTAATTTCCATGACTTTGTGTAGAATTGAGTGTTTCTGTTGGAGTTGATTTCTAATTTTATTTTACTATGGTCTGAGAAGATACATAGCATGGTTTCTATTTTTTTGAATTTGTTGAGACATGTTGTGTGGCCTAAGTTGTGATCAATCTTAGAGAATGTTCCCTGTGCTAATGAGAAGAATGTATATTCAGTGTATTTTGTTCTGTAAATGTCTGTTAGGCCCATTTGTTCTAGAGTCCTGTTTAAGTACAGTGTTTCTTTATTTTCTGCTTAGAAGACCTGTCCAGTTCTGTCACTGGAGTGTTAAAGTCCCCAGCAATTATGATGTTGCTGTTTACCCTTTGGTTTGATCTAGTAAGGTTTGCTTTATGAATCTGGATGCACCTGTGTTGGGTGCATGACTAATTAGGATTGTTATGTCTTCCTGATGAATTTCTCCCTTTACTATTTATATAATGACTGTCTTTGTCTTCTTTTACTATTGTTGATTTGAAGTCTAGGTCATCTGATATGAGAATGGCTATACCTGCTTTCTTTTGATTTCCATTTGCATAGAATATTTTTTTCCATCCTTTCACCTTGAGTCTAAATGAGTCCTTGTGGGTTAGATGTATTTCCTGAAGACAGCAATGCTTGGCTTGTATTTTTTTAATCCACTCAGCCTGCCTATGTCTCTTGAGTGGGGAATTCAAGTCATTCATGTTTATTGAAAGAAGTGATAAGTAGGATGAATTTCTGTTCTTCCTATTGAGTAGAGCCTTATTGCTTTGTTTTACCTCTTGAGCCATTATTTCATATGGGCTCTGAACTTTAGCTTTTGGGTGATATCACACTGGTGGGTTTCTACTGTGCTGATCAATCTACAATGCAGATCTCAGTACTTCCTGCAGGGCAGGTCTGGTCTTGGCAAATTCCCTCAGTATTTTCTTGTCTAAAAACTTTTTATTTCTCCCTCACATAAGAAACTTAGTTTTGCAGGATACAAAATTTTAAGCTGGCCATTATTCTGTTTAAGACTAAATATGGGGCCTCAATCCCTTCTGGCTTGTAAGGTCTCAATTGAGAAGTCTGCAGTTAGCCTGATGGGTTTTCCTTTGTAAGTTATGTGATGTTTTTGCCTTATGGTTCACAGGAGTTCCTCCTTCATGTTAACTTTGGCTAGTTGGAGAACTATGTGTCATGGTGATTGCCTCTTGGTGATGAATCTACCAGGTGTTCATTGAGCTTCTTGTACCTGGATATCTAAATTTCTAGCAAGACCAGGAAAGTTTTCCTCAATTATTCCCTCAAACAGGTTTTCCCACCCTTGTGTGTTTTCTTCTTCACCCTAAGGGATGCCTATAATTCTTCTGTTTGGCCTCTATATATAATCCCATATTTCTTGTAGGCTTTGTTCCTTCCTCTTAATTCTCTGTTCTTTATCTTTGACTCACTTGTTTAATTTGAAGGTGTTGTCCTTAAGCTCTGAGATTCCTTCTTCTGCCTGGTCTAGTCTATTCTTAAGACTTTCCATTGTGTTTTGTATTTTCTTGAATAAATTTTTCATTTCCAGAAGTTCCATTTGATTTTTTAAAATAATTTGATTTCTTTAGTGAATTTTTCATTCATTTCCTGCATTTTTTTGTGGTTTCTTTGTGCTGGTTTTCCATTTTCTCTTGTATTTCACTGAGCTTACTTATAATCCATATTTATAACTCTTTATCTGTCATTTCAGTATTCTGATTTTGGTTGGTTTCCATTGCTAGAGAGCTGGTGTTCCTGTTTGAGGGTGAGCTTTTGCTCTGGTTATTCATACTTTCCGGAGTGAAATTCTTTTTCTTCCCCCAGCCCTGTGGTCTTCTTAACAGTGTGAGTTTAATCTCTGAGGCAGTAGGTGGTATCTGTGGGTGAGAATCAACCACACCCTGTATGATTGAGTCAGTAAATGCTGCAAAGGGTGTGCAACATGACCTCACTGTAGTAGGTGGTCCTTTCTAGAAAGTACAGGCTGAAATGTTGTTTTTAGGTCCTGTGACTAGTTCTAGTCCCTCAGGAGAAGCACTCAAATGCCCCAGGTGGTGAATGGGGCCCTGGAAATTCAGGTCAGTGCTTATCCTCTGCCACAGCAGAGGCAGTTGGGGGAGTGCAGCTAGATGGGGCTGCATTGGGCAAATCTGCCTTTAGGCTCCACAAAAGCTGGTAAGGTAGCTGTTTTAGCAGGGGTCAAAGGTATGCTCTCAGCTTCTGGACAAAGCCACCAGGGAGGGGCTAAAGTGGCCCCACCCAACCAGCAAGTCTGCTTGTGGAGGCAGGACCATCTGAGATTTACTCTGACAGTCTGGAGTGGGCCTCACTCCTCTCCACCCTCACCTGCTCTGTGGTTTCCTCCCAGCATCCACCAGCAGGGAGGAACTCAGGCCAGCCACGCTTCCCCACAACTGTGATGTGGGCTGAGAGGCTCCCTGCCCAGGATCCCGGCCTAATATCCCATTGTGTGACATGCCAAGTTTACCTAATCAGCTATTGAAGAAAAACTTGGTCATGCTCAGTTCTTCATGAATAAAACTGCTATAAATGTTTGTGTGCAGATTTTTGTGAGGACATAAGTTTTCAACTCATTTGAGTAAATACTTAGGAGTGCCAGTGCTGGATTTTATGGTAAACCTATGTTTATCTTTGTAAAAAACTACCAAAATATCTTCCAAAGTAACTATACCAGATTGTATTTCCACCAACAATGAATAAGAGTTCCTATTGTTCCACATCCTTGCAAGCATTTGGTGTTGTCAGTGTTTTGGATTTTCACCATTTGAATTATATAGTGATAGCTGATTGGTATTTTAATTTATAATTTCCTAATGACAAATAATGCAGAGCATCTTTTCATATGCTTACTTTCCATCTGCATATATTCTTTGCTGATGTGTCTATTCAGATCTTTTGCCTACATTTTATGGGAGTTATTTATTTTCTTCTTGGTAAGTTTTAAGAGTTATTTGTATATTTTGAATACATGCCCTTTATCAGGCATATGTTTTGCAATATTTTCTATCTGTGGCCTGACTTTTCAGTCTTTTAACAGTGTCTTTTGCAGAACAGATTTAATATTTTATACTATTTCTATTATGCTAAAGTACATATAACAAAATTTCCCACTGTAGTCCATTTTAGTTGTACAATTCAGTGGCATTAATTACATTCTCAAAACTGTGTAGGCAACACCACTCTCAATTTCAAAGTTTTTCATCACTTCAAACAGAAACTCTGTTCCCATCAAATAATAACTCCCCATTCTGCTCTCTCCCTAATCCCTGGTCAATTATAATCTACTTTCTGTCTCTATTAATTTGCCTATTTTGAATATTTCATATAAGTGGAATCATATAATATTTGTCCTTTCACATTTGGCTTATTTCACTTAGCATAATGTTTTCAAGATTTATCCATTTTGTTGCATGTGTCAGAATTTAATTCCTTTGTATGAGTGAGTAATACTTCATTTTATCTATGCACCACATTTTGCTTATCCATTTATCTGTTAAGAGTGGATTATTTCCATCTTTTGATTATTGTGAACAATGCTGCTATGTACATTGGCATACAAATGTCTGATTAGTCCCAGTTTTCAATTGTCTTAACTATTTACTTAGGGGTGCCTTGACTATTTATATAGGGCTGGGTTATATGCTAATTCTATGTTTAACTTGTTGAAGAGCTACCAAATCATTTTCCACAGTGGCTGTACCATTCATTGTACAATTCTACTAGCAATGCATGAGGTTTCCAATTTCTCCAAATCCTTGCCAAACCCTGGCTATTTTTTATTTTTTAATTATAGCCATCCTAGTAAGTGTGAAATTCTTTCTCATTGTGCTTTTGATTTGCATTTCCCTGAAGACTAATGATATTGAGCACCTTGTCATGAGCTTATTGGTCATTAGTACATTTGTATGTCTTCTTTGGAAAATGTCTATTCAAATCCTTTGCCCATTAAAAAATTTTTTGCCCTTTGTCATTGAATTATAGAAGTTCTTTATATCTTCTGAATATGAATCCTGTATTAGATATGATTTACAAATACTTTTTCCCATTCTGTGTCTTATCTTTTCACTCTTTTGATAGTGTTCTTTGATGAACAAAAGTTTTTAATTTTAATAAAGTCTAATTTATTTTTTCTTTTTTTTGCCTTCAAGTCATATTTAACAATCCATTGCCAATTTTATAGAGGCATATATGCCTCTATGTTTTCTTTGAAGAGTTGTATAGTTTCAGATCTGAAATTTAGGTCAAATGTTCTATTTATATTGCCTTCTCAAAAGGCATTATCAAATGATACTCCCACCAATAGTTTACAAGAGTGTCCATTTTCTCTCCAACATTGGATATCATCAGTCTTATAAATATTTTGCTAATCTAATGGGTCAAAAAAGATATAAAATTATTTTAGTTTTTACTTTCAGTATTGTCAAAAAGTTTAAACATCTTTTCACATGTTTGTTGGCCATTTGTATTTTTTCTTCTTTTGTTAATTTTTCTATTTCATTATTTTTTTAAATATTGATTTATAGGTACTTTTTATATGTTATGGACATTTATCCTTTCTTATATTTGTTTCACATATTGTTGTCCAATTTATAATTTGTCTTAATTTTGTTTAAGAAATTATTTTTCAAAGCAAATATTTAATATTTTTTTGATTAATTTATGATGAATATGGTGAATTCTGACACTGTTTTCCTCAGGAATACCTTTTTTAATAGTAGTTGTAGATATGTATAACTATAGGTATTTTTAATACTTTTATAATTGTTAGCATGTGGTTCTTATTTTAGTATTTATCTCTTTTTATATGTTTGAATATTTTTAATACATCTTGAGTGAAGCAGGAGTCTTTTTTTGAAAAAAATTTTTACTGATTTTCCCATATCATATTTGAAATTTTAAATCCTGTTTTTCTTTTCAAAACTATGATGATCAATTTTTGTCTACATAGAACACTTTACAGTCTTTTGCTACAGGATTTTTGGTACCAACCCATTATAATCACATTTCATTTACAGATAAACCTGAAGATAGAAAAAATGCTTTGATGGTTTTATCATTAAAATATTTACATTTTTTTCTCAGTTTATAGTAAAATTTCTTTTTCCCAGTAGTTTTAATGTTCTGGTTCTGTCCTATGTGGGGAAGGAAGTATATTGTCTTTTATGGGGGCATCTTGAGTGGTTAGTGAACATGAATAACTCTTTATCTGGCTTTTCCACCCAAATTTCTATGCCAGAGTTATTTTTAGTCCCCATCTGTCAGTAGATTAGGATGTTTGATGGAAACTACTTTATCTCAAAAATTTATTTAACCCTTTTAGCCATTTGAGAAAATGAAGGTTAATCACAAAACACAGAGTCAAGATAGTTTTATTAACTGACTTATGAGCATGTCATTGGAAGGGCTGATCTTTCCACAGTGCAGAGAAAGAAGGCTCATAATTCTGAGATAATTAACTGAATGGGAGGCGCAGCCTGACCCAGGAAAATTCCTCTGGGGTCCTATAAAAGTTCCAAGCATTCTAAAGATTAGCATCCAGTGTAGCCTGTTCTTTGAGTCTGTTGTTCTGTGGAAAAGAACATTTTCTCTGATACTTTAATTTTTAAGGATCAGTGCATATTTTAATGCTACACATACAAAAATACCTTTCAAATTGACTTAGAAACTTAAGCAGGAGAATAACTTTTTTGGGAGGGAGATGGAAGAGGATTCTTTTAAAACAATTAGAAATTGCAGTCAACAATGAGGTGTAGACGTTCTTCAACTAAAACACTTACTAGAACCTGGGAATTTGATTGTAAATATCCCTGCTATCTTAATAACTGAAACTTGTTTTAGCTGTTTTAGAAGGAGTAGCAATAGATCTCTCTACAATGAAAAAAAAGCATGATTTCTCTATTTTGTAAATTGAACATTTATATATTTGATTTTCTTAAGGTGAGATTTACTTGTATATGTTTCTCTGTAAACTTGGAAATATTGGTTTATTTTGTGAACACTGCTGGATATAGACCAGTCCATCTCCTTGACTTTACACTAGTCTATATCTAAATTACTTCAAATTGTTTTAGAGTTAAATGCATCTGACTGGAAAACATGTGGTACAAACAAACAAACCAACATAAGAGTTAAAGAATGCTACTGGATTGGTGAGATAATTTGCTTTTTTCTTTTTTTAATAAAGATGAATTATAAACTGTGGGCGTTAGAAATTATATTATTTATGTGAATTTAATTGTGCGAAATTCCTGAACAACTTTTTTCAAGGGACAGATACTTATTTAAATTTTTAATAAGCATTTTCCACTCTGCCTTTGTATGTCCCTGATTGTACTCATCCAGCAATATATATTTTGCAAGCTCTTTCCTTACTGCAAGGGTTGTAAAAGCAGTCATGAATTAAATATGTCATCTATGGAGTGTAGCTAATCTATAAGCCAACATCATGTAATGCAGCTTAACCTTGACTTTCTTTGGCAGAAACAAAAATTGCTTTTGATTTCAATTCAGTTGTCTTTGATAGCCACAGTTTTCCTGGCTTCTCACAGCAAATCGTTTCCTGTGATCTGAGTGAGGAGGTTCTAAAGCTCACTGTATATGTCAGGTTTTCTACTTATGTAAGTGGAAATAACAGCTGATGTAAACTCCTTGCTTAAAAAAAAGTCTGGATGTTTATATGCTTTTGAACAAGGGTCAAAAAAAACAACTTAACAAAGGGCTAAGGTGTCTTCAGAAACACCACTTCTGAGAGTAAGTACTCTTGTGAGCATCTTCTGAAAGAATGGTATAGTAGAAAGATTCTAGGTTTTAGGCCACACAGATATTGGTTGAATCTGAGTCCTACCTGTTACAGGGAATTTTGGCAAGTAGTTTATTCTATATCTTAGTTAGCTTATCCTAACGTGAGGCTGAAAATACCTGTCATAGATTGTTATATGTAGTAAAAGAACTAGCCGATGGAAAGCACCCGGTGCAGTCCCTAGCAAGTAGAGGGCCATAAGATTCTAGAAAATTCATTTCCTGACCAGTTTTCATCCTGGGTTTTAGAATAACACTGAGTTTTGCAGAGTTCTTCTCTACTCTGAGTTCCCAAACTCTACTGAAATAGAATTCAGGGCAGAACAGCACTAAGGCAGACAGACTAAGCAGGTTTGGAGAGATAGAGGAGAAGGGAGGGTTTGGCTATTCAGACAGAGATAGAGTTTATGGAGCTTTTGAAAAAGGAATCTTGACATATTGACACTAATCATGGGCAATTTTATAATAAGAATCTTAAATTTTTACTATTTTATATATTCAGGTTATAAGCAAAATATGGAATATGGATTTGTGTCCTACGTACCTCCATGTCTTAGTAACTAGTTCTTAAGCAAATATCTTCCCCTGTTTGGGTCTCAGTTTTCTCATCTATATACTAGAAAAAAAATTCCATGCTTTGTCTACTTTTTGTTGTTCGTAAGAGTTCAAATGTATTAGTGTACAAGTCTTTGAAAATATAAAACCCAATACAATTGTTAGCTATTATGCCTTGATCTGGATGAACTAACCATATATCATTATCTAAAGGAGATATAAAAATTAAGACAGATAGATTATATTTGAAAGTGCTACATTATCTCCCAAGAAAAAATTCTCAAGGAATAAACTATTTTCAGTATAAAAAATAAGTTTATGTGGATCATATAAAAGTTCTCATAATTCTACAGCACACACACACTCACACATGCACCATACTCATGAGAAATCTAGGACTTCTTAGAAAATAAAATTAAATTGTTTCAGAGTAAACCAACAAACTGGAGTTTTATTACCAGAGCTTATACCTATTATTAACTTAAATACAATGTACTAAAAATTTAACTAATAAAATTTCAAGCTGTTTCAGAAAGTTAAATAAAACAGAGAATTCTTTTTTTTTTTTTTAGGTCCTTCAATCAACCTCCTAATATGGTTATAAACTTCAGAGGCTTGGACTCTGAACCATGATTCCTCAAGATAAAGAAAACAGCTCCCCATGACTTTATAGAGTGATTTAGCCATTGGAAATGCATTGCACAAAAAGCTTCCCACATGCAGCACAACATATAAAACAAGCTCTAGTTAATGAAACAGTGTGGAGAAAGACTGTGGATATACATTTGACGGTCTAGGGAAGCCCCTTAACTTAGAAATCATGCATTGAAACCAGAATATATAAAACTTCTAATGGACTTCCAATGAAGAATAATGATAGAAATTAATTAGGGCTGGGGAAAGAATAAAATGCCACTTATTGAAACAGCATATACTAAGAATCCAGAGGAACAGATAAGTTACACATTCAGGATATGTTTATTGAGGTTTCAAGATAGCACTCTATTTAAAAGTCAGTAGCATATTTTAGTTATATTGGCAGAAGGACAGGCTACTGTTTTCTTTTAAAATCTGACTGGAATTCTAATTTTTGCTATGTCATAGAGATTCTCAAGTGTTTTTAAAATCCTCTTATAAAAATGCTTCTTTATTTGGCTCTAATGTAGACTCAATCAAACCAAAGTACACTACATTTCAGGGAAAGAAAATTAAAACAGAGTGCCACTTTGTGTTAGTTTATGTCTGGTATATTTACCAAATATTTTTCTTTCATTTGTAGAATTTTTAGGTATCCATATACATTCATACTGCTGTACAAATTTTATATTGTATTTCAATATGTTTGCACATTATTTAAATAATATGGGAAAAGAATAAGACAGGTGATTTACTATGACTAAGTTTTCTCATTTTGTATAACAGGGAACTTTATGGATTCAATTTTTCCAGCAACGTCTTCCTTTAAGTAGGTACAGCTTTTCTGAAGTATGACTCTAAGTATCACTTTTAAAAATAGTTTAAGCCTGTTGAAGAGGATTTATTATTCTCACAGCCTCACCAAACACAATTTTATATTATAGCTCCATTACTTGTCAATAACCATATCATTCATTAAAAGAAAAGAAGAAAATGATCATGAAACTAATATCTTGAAAAATATTTTAATTAAAACTCAGCATGCTGATTTCTGACCAGGAAAATGAAGAGACCTTTAGGGAACTGCTATTACTTCTGTCTTCCTAGACAATTATCTGTACTCTGCACTCCAGAATTTAGCTATGTCATACTACAATTGTTTGTGTATATATTAATTTATCCTAAGAGAATGCTGAGTCCTCCAAGATAGAGACTATTTTATTATTTTTTATATTTCCAGTGTACTGAATATGTTGAATGGATGAATAACTCTACATAAGAATGAAAGAGTATAAACATAATTTTGGTAATGTTTCAGAAACATTTATGATCATGATCCACAGTAAAAAATACATTTGACATTGGGATGCAAAATACAAAGGTGTGCATACACACTCACACACACACATATCTGAAACAAAAGAGTCACAAGTCAATATTCATCCTGACTCTGTGCACCACACTCTGATATTTTCTAATCTATTTTATTAATAAAAGACTTGTCAGTGTATTAAACTGATTTTATAAATGAGGAATTAACTGCAATTTAGAAAACTAACTTGTGGGATAAAGAAAATACAAGAATAAACTTATCCCTAATTTAACTTAAATAAAGAAAACTGCTAGAGAACAAGTATATAGGCACTGGCCATGTCATAAAATGTTCTGGAAATGCTGACATTACAGAAGAGATTCTTGAGTATAAATATCTGGAGATGGAGGAGAAGTTTAACTCTGCTTGAAACTTAAGGTTTTAGAATTTGGATATATAAGTGGAAGCTAAATATTCTAAGGTGTAGCAGCTAAGAACAGAGCAAGAAAAAGAAGAGTAAGTGACTCTAAAATCAGGAGGTATAACTTGAGTTACGAGTATCACAGAAAGTTGGGCTTGGAGAGATAAATGTGAATTGAATACTAGACTGAAAACTTTATTAGGACTTCAAACAATATTCTATGTCTATCATCTATCTATCAATTTATTTTTTATAAAGATCAATGTATCATCAGCAAGCAAAACTTCCCTTTGGTCAAAAAGGAGTATAGACAGGGAACACAACTAGCCTATTAAAATACCATAAGAAAAAAGTGATAAAGATCAGGCTAGTCTGGAAACAGCTGAAAAAGAAACCTGCCTGATTACTTTGAGACCAAGCAAAGGAGGGAATTAACCCTTTGTTTTGTTTGCCTGGCCAGCTGGGAGGTATTGGTGGCAATGACAGAAACAGAGAAGATGGAAATGATGAACTGTTTGAGTGGACTGTTTGAGTATTTGGGGGGCACCCTCCTTACTACTGTATATTTCAATACCCAAGCTTGGTGGTTCCATGTACCAACCAGCAAAACAACTCCTCCAGCCCCGTGCACCACACTGAGGTCCATGCTCCTGCAGATCTACATGTCGGCCAGCAGGCCAGGCCCCCATGGCACCATGCAATGCTACACTTGCAGTCCTGCTCTCCACCATGGATCTGCTAGCCACAAGCTGCCCCTTGACATGTACTGCCATTACACGTAGACCTGGGTGGAGCAAATTCCTCCAGCCCTGATATCTGCAGCCACTGCCTAGATAGCCTCATCAAGCAGCTGCTGCCCCTGCTATGGGAAGACCTAGGCAGAGTACTCTCCCACAGCACCCATGTCTGTAGACAGGGATTCACCCCACCCCCTGCTGGAGCTTCCAACAGCAGCCTAGGGACTAACCCTCCGCTCCACATAAAGATCTCCCAGCCTTGGCTTAGACTGTGATAACCACACAGGAATGGGACAGTGTAGAACAGCTGCATTAACAAGATCATAGTCCATCTGCCCCTCTCCTACCTGATCAGTCCTCTGGAATAGGACACAAAAGCACCATCTAGGGACCTCTCCTCTTCTCAATAAATATCAGAGTTTCCAGCAAAGGAGATCAGGACCATTGCAAATCTATCTGTCCTCAACTGAGAGAAGATATTTCAGATGAGAAGAAACCAGCAAAAGAACCCTAGCAACAAAATAAACTAATTTGATACCCGCAAACGATTACAATAGACATACAGCAATGGACCCCAACTATAAGGAAATTGTTGAAATGTCAGCAATGGAATTCAGACTATGGATGGCAAATAAGATGAATGGGATTGAAGAGAAAATTGAAAGCCAACACAAAGAAGCTAAAAAAACTATTTCAGGACATGAATGAAAAAAAAGTCATTAAAGAGACAGACAACATAAGAAAGTATATAACCAAACTTAAAAAAGTGGATCACTTATGGAACTTCAAAATACAGCAGAAAGCTTCAACAACAGGCTAGACTAAGCAAAAGAAAGAATTTCACAGTTTGAAGATAAGGCTTTTGAACTAACCTAGTCAGTCAAAAATGAAGAAAAATAAATAAGAATGAACAATCACTTAGAGAAATATGTAACTATGTAAATAAGGCCAATATATGAATTATAGGTATTGGTGAGGGAGAAGAAGAAAAAGCAAAAGCATGGAAAACCTATTCAAGGGAATCATTGAAGAAAACATCCCTGGTATACCCACAGACAAAGAGATCCAGATATAGGATGGTCATCCAACACTGGGAAGATTTATAGTAAATAGGACATCTCAAAGACATATAGTCATCAATCTGGTCAAAGTCAAAATGAAGGAGAAAATTCTACAAGCTGCAAGATGAAAACAACAACTAATCTACAAAGGAAAGTCCATCAGGCTAATGGCAGACTTCTCAGTGGAGACTTTACAAGCCAGAGGGGATGGGGCCCCTCTTTTAATGTTCTTAAATAGAACAACTGCCAGCCAAGAATTTTGTATCTTGGAAAACTAAGTTTCAGAAATGACTAGAGAAATAAAGACTTTCCCAGGCAAGCAAATACTAAGGGAATTTTTCACTACTAGACCTGCTCTATAGGAAATGCTCAATACTATACTATACATGCAGGAGCACAATAGATACCCATCTGTGTATAAATACCCCAAAATCAAATCTAATAGCTCTTATAAAACAATAAAACAAGAAGGAAAGCAAACAAGGTATAATTCAACATGACAAACAGAATAGCACCCCACGTATCGATACTAACACTGAATGTGAACAGTCTTGGTGCTCCAAATAAAAGGCATAGACTGACTGAATGAAGAAAAAATCATTGCCCATGTATGTTGTCTCCAAGAAAACCACCTAACTTGCATGGACATGCACAGACTTAAGGTAAAAGGATGTAAAAAAATATTCCGAGTAAATGAAAACCAAAAGTGAGCTGATGTAGCCATTCTCATATCAGATAAAATTGATTTTAAATCAACAATGATAAAAAAGACAAAGATAATCATTATATAATGATAAAGGGGACAATTCAGCAAGAAGATACAACAATCCTAAATATGTATTTGCCTAACAGATTCATAAAATAAATTCTACCAGATCTAAGCAGAGAAATAAACAGTAGCAGCATAATTGCTGAGGACTTCAACACTCCACTGACAAAACTGGACAGATCATCAAAGCAGAAAATCAACAAAGAAATATTGGACTTAAATGGAACTGTAGAACAAATGGACCTAATGGACATTTATAGAATACTTTATCTGAAAACTACAGAATATACATTCTTGTTACCAGCACATGGGGCATTTTCTATGATTGATCATATCCTAAGCCACAAAGAAAGTCTTAACAAATAAAACAAAATGTTGTTGTTTGAAAAGATAAGAAAATCAATAGACCACTTGCCAGATTAACCAGAAATAGAACAGAAAGGACTCAACATCCATTATTAATAGAAATGAAAAAGGAGACATTATAACTGATATCACAGAAATACAAAATATCATTCATGAATACTACAAAAATCTCTATGTGCACAAACTAGAAAATTTAGAAGAAATGCATAAATTCCTGGAAACATATAACCTCCCAAGACTCAGTCAGGAAGACATAGAAATCGTGCATAAACCAATAACTAGCAGTGAGATTGAGGCAGTAATGAAAAATCTCCCCACAAAAAAAGCCCTGGACCAATAGATTCAAAGCCAAATTCTACCAGACCTACCAAGAAGAACTGTCACCTATTCTACAGAAATTATTCTTTAACATTGAGAAGGAGGGAAGCTTCCCTTACTCATTCTATAAAACCAGTATACCTTACTTAATAACAAAGCCAGGAAAGGACCTAACAAGAAAAGTACAGAACAATATCTCTTATCAACATTGATGCAAAAATCCTTAATAAGATACTAGCAAACTGAATTCAGCAGCACATCAAAAAGATAAGTCACCATGATCCAATGCATTTCATCCTGGGGTGCAAGGATGGTTCAACATACCCAAATCAATAAATGTGATTCACCACATAAACCGAAGCAAAAACAAAGACCATATGATCATCTCAATAGATGCAGAAAAAGGATTCAATAAAATCCAGCACCCTTTCAGGTTGAAAGCCCTCAACAACTTAAGCATAGAAGAGGAACATACCTCAAAATTGCAGAAGTCATATATAAAAAACCCACAGCCAACATCATACTGAATGGGGAAAAGTTGAAAGCATTCTCTCTAAGAACTGGAACAAGATAAGGGTGCCACCGTCACCAATTCTATTCATGATAGTACTGGAAGTTCTAGCCAGAGCAATCAGGCAGGAGAAAGAAATAAAGGGCATCTAATTGGAAAAGAGGAGGCAAAACTATCCCCGTCTGCTGATCATATGATCTTGTATCAAGAAAACCCTAAAGACTCCACCAAAAGACTCCTAATATTGATATATAAACTCACCAAAGTCTCAGGTTACAAAGTCAATGTACACAAATCACTAGCATTTTTGTATACTAATAACAATCAAGCTGAGAGTCTAATCAAGGACTCAATGCCATTTACAACAGCCATGAAGGAAATAAAATACTTAGGAATATATTTAATGAGGGAGATGAAAGATCTCTACAAGGAGAACAACAAATCACCAATGAAAGAAATCAGAGATGACATAAACAAATGGGAAATGGATTTAGGAATGGGAAATCCATGCTCATGGATGGATAGAATTAACATCATTAAAATGTCCATTCTGCCCAAAGCAATTTACAGATTCAGTGCAATTTCCATCAAAATATCAGCATCCTACTTCACAGATCTAGAAAAAATAATCCCAGCCTTCGTTTTGACCAAATAGAGCCTGGTTAGCCAAAGCTATCTTAGGCAAAAAGAACAAATCTGGAGGCATCACATTTCCTGATGTCAAATTATACTACAAGGCTATAGTAACCAAAATAGCATGGTACTGGCATAAAAGTAGAGACACAGACCAATGGAATAGAATAGAGAACCCAGAAATAAAACTATGTAGCTATGACCAACTGATCTTCAACAAAGCAGACAAAAACACAATGGGGAAAGGATGTCCTATTCAACAAATGGTGCTGGAAAATTTGGATAGTGGCATACAGAAGAATGAAACAGGACCTGTATCTCTTGTCATATACAAAAGTTAATCAAGATGGATTAAAGACTTAAATGTAAAGCATGAAACCATAAAAATTCTGGTAGAAAACATAGGAAAAACTCTTTCAGACATAGGCCTAGGCAAAGAATTTATGACTAAGTCCCCAAAGGCAAATACACAGCAATAAAAATAAATAAATGGGACTTAATTAAATTAAAAAGTTTCTGCACAGCAAAGGAAATAATTACCAGAGTAAACAGGCAACCTACAGAATGGGAGAAAATATTCACAAACTGTATATTGTCATTCTGGACTAATTTCCAGAATCTACAAAGAATTCAAACAAAACAGTTAAGAAAAAAAAAAAAGCCCATCAAAAAGTGAGCAAAAGATATAGCCAGAATTTTTTCAAAAGAAGATAGACAAATGAATAACACACATATGAAAAAATGTTCAATATCACTAATCAGGGAATTAAAAATTAAAATCGCAATAAAACACTACCTTCCCACTGTCAGAACAGGCATTATTAAAAAGTCAAAAAACAGATGCTGGAGTAGGTGCAGAGAAAAAGTTACAATCATACACTGTTGGTGGGACTGCAAATTAGTACAACCTCTATGGAAAACAGTGCAGATATTCCTCAAAGAGGTAAAAGTAGACCTACTATTTGATCCAGCAATCCCCTTACTGGGTATCTGCTCAAAGGAAAAAAAATCATTTTATGAAAAAGATACTTGCACTTGAATGTTTATCACAGCACAATTCACAATTGCAAAGATCCATATCAACCTAAGTGCCCATCATTACATGAGTAGATAAAGAAAATGCAGTATATGTACAATTTGGAGTGATACTCAGCTATAAAAAGGAATGAAATAATGTCACTTGCAGCAACTTGGATAGAACTAGAGATCATTATCCTGAGTGAAGCATCTCAGGAATAAAAAAACAAACACCACATGTTCTCACCAGAAAGTAGGAGCTAAACGATGGGTGCACATGGGCAAAAAAAAAAAAAAAAAAAAAAAAAAAAAAAAAAAGACATAAAGGACATTGGAAACCAAGAAAGGGGGAGAGTCTGGGGGTAAAGGTTAAAAACTTACTTGTTGGGTACAATGAACACTGTCCTGGTGGCGGGCCCATTGAAAGGCCTGACTTCAGCATTATAGAGTGAATCCATGTAACAAAAACTTTTGTACCCCCTTAATATTTTGAAATTAAAAAAATACACCCAAGCTCACCTTTTGACATGAGAATATATAATGATTATTTTTAGCTGAAGATTTTCAATCTCTGTGACAATTGGTAGTTTTTATGTTCAATTCTGGTATGACATGACATCAAGGATCAGGACATAATTTTTAGGCCAAGAATTATTTTTATTTGCATAATTGGAATTAGGCTAAACTTCAGTATCTAGGCAATCTACTGCAAACAGGCCAAAGTTCTAGAAATTAGGTAAGCTTGGTTGCTCTTGATATAGCTCTCTAAATCTCATGGCTTACCCTCATTGAGATTCAACACATAATCTTGGTTCAAAAGTAACAAACACATCAGCAATCCAAAAACAGAATACAATAAAAGCAATAAAAATAACTAAATTCCCAAGAAGCCAATTATGTAAAAGGAACATTTTGATTATTATATAAAACTTAACTGAGGTTACCTCTTTCTTTCTTGCACAGTGAAAAAAAAATTTTTGTCTTGGGCATGGTTTTCAAAAACAATTAACTTTCCATTTATTGGATTTCAAAATTTCTTACCAAGGATGTCCTCCTTATCTCCCACTTTCACATTCTTCCTATCCCCAAGTCGCTAAAACGAAGAAATCATCAAGAGTTGCCTCTGTTAGATACTTTTGGCAAAACATACCCCCTCTAAATCCAGCATGTACAGAAATGTAACATAGAGTACTATAAATCACCCAGGTCAATTCTCTTTGGTGTTATTTTCAGATTACTTTTATTATTTGGGATTCATCTATCTGAACAAATCATAAGTTTTTAAATAATATCTTTCTAAGGTTGATTCATTTTAATATCATGATTTTATGTGAAATGTAATGTCTATTTTTTCATTTTTTTTTCTCAGACTTAAAGACACTCATGATGAAGGTAATAGCCAATGCAATAGACCAAATATTCACATTTACAAGATTATTCTGAGTTAGTATAATGTGCAAAGCAGCCTCATACTCCACAGAGATGCACATCTACAACTTCAGAATGTGTTCAGATGTTTATAGCACACAACATATCATAATACTTCATAATTACAAAGCACCTTTCTTGAAATAGACTTTAGTCTATTTCACATGTTCTCAGAGTTTCTTTGGAGTTGGTCCAAAGACACGTCACTGTTTATGAGGTGAAATGTGACACATGGCAAGTTCCTACAAAACCCATCTGAGCTGAAAAAAGGAGATCAAAAACTAAGCAAGCTGAGTAGATGTCTGTGTGTGAGAAGGGCCTCTACTGTCAGTGATCTGCAGGATTAATGAAAAGAACTATTCTAGACACCACACCATAGTGCTACAATGGGTTCTGCCTGCAAGTCTGGAGGAATTAAGACCCTCTTAAGAGCTATATTTTTCCAAGGTCCTAATGGCTCCTAGTTTGTATTAAAATATTTTCTTGATTTAAGTGTTGATAATGGCAACCTTTAGGAAAAAAAAATTGAGACACCAGTCATGGAAGATTTAAAAACTACAAGAACAATTTATTTCCATTACATAAAACAAAATTTGGAATTTGGCAAGCATATTACCCCAGTGCTGCCTTTTGGATATGTCTTGTGAATTAGTACAAACATCTAAAATATTATTCTTTCTAGGTGACAGCAGATCTTATAAGGAACTAATTGTTCAGAATCAAGTCACTTTCTCTGTTAATTATTTGCAGTGAGTTAAATGGTAGAAAAAGAGAAGGTAGTGTTAAATGTCACAGAGTCCAAGATCATCCAGTCACAGTAGAAAAAAGTCTGAAAAATGCAATCTGAATCATTACAAGAAAAGTAATTCCAAGATTTTTGAAATGTGACACTGCTGCTGATTGCTAAGAGTGTAATTATTATAAAATGTCTCCACTAAATTATGATTTAAGTAATCTTTCCTTCTTCGTAATGCAAAAAGGAGCATAATAAAAGATAACTTTGCTAAGACTTTGAGAAAATACGAAGTGAATCCATGGCAATAGTGAGAAACTAAATAGCAACAGGAAAAATCATGCAAATACTTTTTCAGGTCCTCTGAAATTTGGGAATTAAAAGTGTATGAAAACAATGAAGTTGGACAGAGTTTGGGAAATACGGCAGTGGTGAAGCGAACAGAAACCAGACTTGAGTAGCATCAACAGTGCAAGCTTTATATGAAATTGGAACGTAGGTGGATTTGGACTTTGATACCACCCAATCATTTTTCACTTCCACATTTAGTATGTGGGGTGTGGGGGAGGGTTGGATTATATAAAGAAAGAAGAAGGGTAGAATATACTTTCTCAGATTCCTTTAAAATTTTCTGCTTTGGGCTCTTTTCTTACCCACCACATCATCTAAGTATTCCTTCTCTGTGTCTTAACCCAGAAGGCTGCCATTAGATCAACTTTTGCTTCCAGATTTTTTTTTTTTTTTACTATTCTTCTATTAAACTAAATGCTCTGTGTCCAATTTCTCAGTCTGAAATCAATCTGAAAGATCTACCTTGGATTATAAATTCTTACTTTTTGGCCTGCTTGGAAGATCCCTTTCATTCAGTGTCTTTCTTAGTTTTAGATTTCTCATCATCAATGTACATTATAGGATTGTGGTAAGGATTGCCTAGAATTGTTTATATAAAGTTTCTGGAACCCTTTGAGCTTGCCACAAAGTTAGGGCTCAGGTGCTCTCCATCATCTACATCATGCTGCTTAAGAGAGAATTTTGTAGAATCTGCAAAGATGTTGTGTAGCAGCTCTAAACAATTTTCTTAAAAATCTCAATCCCAGTCCATCTGAAGTACAAAACCACATTCTCACAAAGCGCGGATATGTTCACTATCAAAAGGCTCCTCAAGTTTGAGGTAATTTCAAAGTGTGGTGGGCGTATCTCATGAAAAAGCCACTCAGGTGATCTGATACACCTGGGAAATAGACTTTGCCTTGCAATCTTTAATGGCACCACTTTTAGGGGACCACTTTTCATTTGAAACCTTTCCTCTATAGACAAAAGTGGTGTTGCTCTGACCACAGAGAGGTTGAGGAGGACCTGGAGCTCCTTCTGCTCTTCAGCGTCTGAGGTAGTGTCAAAGACCATATGTAGTTTTAAAACAGTGTGAAATCATTTTGGGGTTCAGTGCCCTGGAAATAATCATTCTTTTTTGAAATTTACCTGTTCATATTTCACAGAAACAAGACAGAAACCTATATATGAAGGAAGCTTTTCAATAGTTTAGTTTCTAATAATAAGCAGGAAATTTTCTAGCTTTTATAAAGTTGAAAAAACAAAATCTCACTCCTTCAAAAGACCACATGTATTCCTGTTTCTAAATTTTCTTAGAAAAATAAAACCTTTGCTTTTAAAAAAATACAGCATCATCTAACTATAAAACCTATAGATCTCTTATACATTTAGATTTATATCAGTTTAGAGTCAAATGCACATAAATTACTACAAAATGGGTTATAGACATAATTATGAAAACATAATGTTATTCAGAAAACAAAGTACTATAAAAAGAGTTTGAGATATTAAAGACATTTTTCAATTTTTCCCCACAGGTATTGGTTATTGTGAAGGTATACACTATTCTAATTCAAAAATACTTATTAATTTTGAAGAAAAACTTAAATATTCCCACATTTGTAGATTTTTTAATGCATATAAATTATTGGTAAAATTTAAAGAATATGCTACCTTTAGGATCTAAATTGTTGTAGTCAATAATAATTTTGTTTGCCATGAGAATGGCACTCATATGACTTTACAATTTAAGAGACAGCATTTTAAACATAGTTACATGTGTCAGTTTATTTTTGATTAGTTTTAACTAATTGGCTGCACATTTTGTGATTTAACATTATTTATCCTTAGTACTCCTTTTTCAAGCTAATTTTTTCAGTCAGTGAATTTATGCTTTGTACTTCCAACTAGCTTGATGCAACTCCAGACAAAGCTAGGAGAGCAGGTGAGCAGTCAATCCTGCTGTGGTTGTGTCAGAAAAATAACTTAGGCAACTTACCTGAAGAGACTCTGCTCAGGTTCTTGCATCCATAAAAATTGGTCTAATAAAATCACTCCCCCTTTTATTTTGCAGACATCATAAAGATAAATAAGAGAATTAAAGGAGACTGAATGTGTGGAAATTAATATATAAACCTCAGGTAGGACTATTCCTATTATTATAATGATGATAAACAATGAACATATTCAAAATCTGAATAATTAATACAAACTATACAAGACCATTTTTAATACTGCATGCATATGGAAACTTGAAAAGTAAGGAGGAATCACAGTCTGGGAAGTTGGGCAAGTTTGAGAGCCCTAATCCTGCCAAAGGCACTAAAGGGTGTGGTCACTTGCAACACTTCTGTTTGGCAACTCCCAGATGAGTGGATGGTAGATTTGTGTCTTTCCCACCACCCTATGCTGAATAAGTCTTCCCTGCTATTTAAAACCAGGCATGTTTCCTCTCAGTTCTGGCAGGAGCAAAAGCCAGAGGCCTGATGGGACAAGTAACCTTTCCTTCTCTGATCCCACAAACTGCCCATGGTATTTGTAATTGAATATTGAAATGTACCACCTTTGCACACAGATCTAAAACTTGCAGCCTCTGGCTTCATTATCAGTCAGATGCCAAACAGGAAAGACACTGGGTGGACCCTGAAACAAGGCTTTGAGTCTTTTCTGCATCATGGTGAGCAGCCAGGCTTTCTACTGCTTATACCATTAAAGCTGGACACACACTGCTTTGAATATAAAATTGCCATTTGAAATAAAGAGTTTTAGAACATCTCTGTTTCCTTCCCCACGTATCTCAAGTCCATTGTCATTTTCACAGGGATGTTTTCCTTGAAGTTCCCTTCCTGACCAGGTTTCTCTACCAATTATTTTCTCCTTCTGCAACTTTACATTTATCCTTGGTAATATTTACCTCAGTTGTAATTTTCCATTTATCTGCCAGACTATTTGATTAGTGTTTGCCTTGCCCACTGGAGAGTAAATTGGAATGAATCAGGGGCTGTATTTATTTTTACTATGGCTGCCATATTTAGCATAAGCAAACAAGTAAACAAGTAAAAATTACGGGACACTCAAATTTGAATTTCAGATAAACATAGAATAATTTTCAGTATAATTCCGTTACCTAAATCCAAATTTAACCAGAAGTCCTGCATTTTATCTGGCAACAGTTTTTAGTCACAGTTTTACCTTCAAGGCTTATTTATCATAATATTAGGAACATTGTAAGAGTTCATTTAAAATGTCTTGAATGGATGAATAAAAGATTGAAGGCAGAAATGAAAGTACCACAAAATTTTAGACAGTTGCCAATACATGAGAATGTATAATTATATATTTATAATCCACCCCTAAAACACTTCCCTGAAGTACATTTTCAAAAACTAGGAATAACCCATCAAGTTCATCGATAAAAAAGACTTTTGCAGCACAGTAGTCAGTAAAAAGGTCATACCAGAATTCTGCCATCAACATAGTTTTGACTTTCCTAATACCTATATATAAGAGGTAACAAAGATCATATACACATTACAGAATTAACTAAAAACCGTATTTGAAGCAAAAGGGCTCTCCTTATTTTTTTAGTGTTGATTGAAATATAGCAGATGAAACTTACAAAATATGTAGTTGTCGTAAAACTCTTAGTAGAGATCAAGTGCTATAGAAATAGCCAGAAAAACATGCAAATAATCTTCATAAGGTTTTGAGTAAACTCAGATATTGTTTTTCTTCATCATTATAATTGCTTGACATAATTGCTGCCTATAAATTACAGAGATTATTATCTTCTCAGTCATTTTTTTATGTTCATCTCTTCCTCCATTAATTTTAACAAATACTGAATGCCTATTGTATACAAAACAATCTCTAAAACAGACAATAAAATCTGTGTAAATGTACTAAAGATCTACATAAAAATATTCTTAAATGGAAATACATACGTTTTTCATAAAAATAATTTGTGACATGCATAAAAAGAATTTGTGCATAAATACAGCAAAGACAAAGATCGCAAAGCACAGAAAGAATCCATTATGCTGAGAATACAAGTTAGGACATAGAGAATGATAGAGCTAATTTCCTCTAATATACATGTAGTTTGGCCTCTTACCCTCCATAATCTATCTAGTATTAGTCATTTCACTTGTCTGAATATTTCATTTTAGAACACCATTAATAAAATAAATTCTAAAAGTTTGAATTACTACTGCTATATATAAGCATACCTCTACCTTGCTGTTTTCTTAGAAAGATATGAAGGGATCCAGTGAAACTTTCTTCCTTGTAGCAACATTTTAGAAAACCACTTTCTGGTAGATTAAAGGCGAGCTACACATTTTTTGCTATTCCTTGCACAAGATGTAGAGTCTAATTCCCCTCTCCTTGAATCTGGGCTGGCTTTACGAAAATGTTTCCTCTTTTTCTGTATACTTTGGAACAGTGTGTCTAAGATTGAAGGGTTTTTTTTTTTATTTATTTCATTTTTCTTTTTTCTCTTAAGTGTTTGGTAGAGCTTGCTTGAAAAGCCATATCTGAACTTGTTTTACTTTCATTTTTGGTTTGTGGAAACACTTTTCACTAAGGATTCAAGCACTTTAATGGTTATAGAACTATGGGTTTTCTCTTTCTTTTTTGATTCAATTTGTGCAAAATTTCAAGTTTATTGGCATGCCATTATTCATAATATCCTTATATTGTCTTTTAAAATTTCTGCATCCATTTTGTCTATATTGTCACTGTTATTTATTTAAACTTCCCCTACCTCTCTGTCTTCACTACACCCTTTATCTCCCCCCCTGCCCTCTCCTTCTCTTTCTCCTTCTCCTTCTCTTTCTTCATTGATCTTGCCTTCGTTTTCTCAAAGAAATAGTAATTTATACTTGGCTTTTTTGATTTTCTAATGCATCTTTGTTTTTTATTTTCACCATTTCCTACTCTGTTAGTAAAGATGGAAGGTAGAATGGATATTGCATAATCAACTAGCAGTGTCTCTTACATCCACTTGGAAACTGCATGTGTGCACCCCAGGGGGCTAAAGAAAAGTGAAAATTTCTTAAAAGCACAATTCCAAAGGTACAATTATATGTTATCTATTTTTAACTTGTATGTTTTTTAGTAAAGAATTTGTCCTGGCCCAAAGAGAGATTTTGCTTTATCCCTGGCTCCTGGAAGGTGACCTCTAAATTCTTGGGAATATCCCTAGTGAAAAGAATGTCTTTTTTATTCATGGGGGCCTTGTGAACCACACCTGCTAGTTTATGCTAACAGGGTGACCCATGCTGGGCCTCTTGGGTCATGTGATATTGGCCAGAGCTCTGGGGGATTAGGGGCTTATAGACTGAGAGCAACCATGTGGGTAATCAATCAATCAATCACGCCCAAGTAATGAAGCCCCAATAAAAAGTCTGAGCACTGAAGCTTAGGTGAGCTTTCTGGGTTGTTAATACTCCAAGTATATTGCCACACATTGATATTGAGAGGGTGATGTTTCTTGAGGACAATAGAAGTCTTGTATTTGGAATCCTCCTAAACTCTGCCCTGTGTTTCTTCCCTGATCTGATTTTAATGAATTCTTTTCTTGTTTTAAGCTGTAAGTGTATGTATAATAGCACTCAAAGAGTTTTATGAGTCCTTCTAGCAAATTATCAATACTGATGATGGTTTTGGGAAACTCTTGAATTTGCGGTTGGTGTCAGAAGTCTTAGGTAAAATTGACAGTCTAGAGAACTGTGTCCTCAAACCTTTCAGTTTGGCTAACTGTAGATATTTGGTGTTAGGAGAAGTGAGACTCACTAAAATAATCCTGACTCCATGAAACATGTAGTTTGGGAACAAAATAATGAAAGGGCAAAGGATAATGTATCTTTGATTCCAGGATGGCCACAGGGTCAGTCAGCCATGGTATGTAACTGCTGCTATGCTACAGTCCATTACTGGAGGTAAACATTACTAATGAAATTTAGAAATAATAGCCCCAACTACCAGGGAGTTGCCTCACTGGATGCATAAGGAAATTCACACTAATTAGAAAAAAGCCAACTATACCATTCCCCAGTTATTTTTATCTATAATAGTTAAAATAAGAGTATTGGGGTGGGTCCTTACCCTGAGCCAAGCTTGGATACTGGTTGGCCCAAACTACAACCTATAGCCTCAGAGCCCCTACCAGTAGGAAAAATTAAAAATAAAAGTGAAGGAACATGTTAAGGCAGATCTTTATGCTGGGCTCTACTTGGATTTTGGCTGGTCTTTTGTCTTGAATGATGTCAAAGAAACACTGTCATAGAGAAGACAATGTCCAGAAAAAAATCCATAATATGATGAAAATTCTTTATGTGCAAACATGCTAGTGCAGGAATTCAAGGAGGTACTCATGAACAGGGAGCATCTTTCCCCCCAGGGCTAACTCTGAAACCACGCAAGGACCTGCTCAATCTCATTGCCACTTGAGTGATGCCTATTGACTGCTATTGATTGATTGACGGAGCTCTTTTGTTTACAGATGCCAGCTCCAATGTGAATGGACAGTATCCAATTTGGAAGGCTGACATTCTAGTTGAAAGAGGTAAAAACAGATCAGGCTGAAAGGCTGAATTGCATGCTATTTGTCCCAAAATTAGAGTTTTTACTGACTCATAAGTGATGGCCAATGCCCTGGCCATATAGTTAGGCATAAGGGCAATAGAAAACTGGCCTATTATATGGGTGCATGTATGGGGCACAGCCCTAAGGAAATCACTATGGAAGTTTGAGGGGTACATTATAGTGGGATATATTGCCAATCAGAAGAGACTTTCAGGATCAGAAGGTGACTGGAACTGGCAAACAGACATCCCGGTGTGGCTGCTTGAGATGACCTTTTGGGTCCATGTAATAAGTGGACACTGGGGGCTACATCAGCGCAGAGATGGGCTGAGTCTTAGACATATTCCTTTTACACCCTCTAAGGTACAAATTGCCAATAAGAACTGTCTGCCAGCAAGAAAGACAGACACTGTTGATAGCAGTGGGCCAGAGTCCCCAGGGGCAGGCCCTGCTCATAGCTGGCAAGCAGGACTGATGCTGGTAGCCCCCGGAGACTACAAATTGTACTGACAGGAATAGACGCTCTGACTGGGCTTCAAATACTCAGTGGGGGATGTAAGTGCTCAAAATACTATAAAAGGGCAGGAACAGAAGATACTGCACCAGTTTGGACTGCAAAATCACATTTCCTCAGACCAAGGAACACATTTTATAGCTCATAATGTCCAACAATGGGCAGAGAGATATATAATCTTCAGAGTAGTGGTGTGATAGGGAATTCGAATGGGTAATTGGACAACTTGTCTAAAATGACATAGGTGAAAGCACTAAGGGTTGGCTTACATGTCGTCATGAATGTGCTCTCATACTCAACATGAGGGGCTCCAATGGAGGGTCTCCACTAGATACATTCCTTCAGTTTTCAGGGGAATCTGGGGAGGAAGATCTGGGAAAGGATGCTGGCATACTGTATTTCCCCCGTCAATTCAACTTTCTTTTTTCCTACCTGAGGTGATGGTCTCAGGATGAGGCCTGTAATTGTGAGTGCCAGAAGTGGGGGTGATCCCTAAATAAAGAAACAGTAACTATACCTTTAAACTCTATGTCAAAACTTCCAAGGGCATAGAGGGGTGGGCTGTGCCTTCACCTCATCTGGCAAGATTGAGGTTAGTAGAAAATGTAGTTTTATTCCCTAGTGTTTGAAATAACTCACTAGTTATGTACCTACGTAATCCTTCTCTGTGTGAATGGAAGTGAACTGACTGGGGAGCACTTGCTAGACATTGCTGCTGGCAATCTGGACCTGTACGGTGGCATGTCTCTTCCCAAAGTGGAAAAGTTTGGGTAAAACTAAACCATTAATGGAGCTAAAGAATCATAGTAGCTGTGTAAGGGAATGCATGTGTGGGTCATGCAATGAAGGAAAATCAATTATTACATTATTACCTTGAGAGAGGCTGAGAAAAAGTTCATATTGTCTCTTAGCTCAATTATACCAGATGAGGGAAAGGGTGAAGACCACTCCTGCTTTTGGAGCCTTACAGGGTTGAATGGAAGCCTCCAAACCTGAGTGGCACCACTCTGGGAGTCATTTTGGTCGTACAATATGATGGGTGGGCTGGACTAATTGCTAATGACTGAGTGGGACTCTAGTGATGAGCTAGTATCTTCTGACTCTTATTTTCCAGGTTACATATACTGTCATACTATGGTACAGTATAGCAGTGGTATTGTTGGTAAGGTTATGATACTGATACTGATGGTCAAATTGGGAAATTGGAATAAAGCCTCCTCAGGATGTAATACTAATGGGAAATGACCGGCCCGAGAAGGAACTGGATTTAGGTAACCATCGACTAACTTCTATTAGCTAGATAATCTTGCAGACATCTATCACAAAATGCAAACAATGGCAAATCAAAAGACAAAAATATAAAAATGATATAATGACTTTATAAACCAGGGTAGTTGTTTCTTTAAACCTATTCCTACCCCATACTGGTTCCTCCATATGTGAAGCATATTTGTAATGATATTATTGCTGTGTCCAAAAAATTTTGATGATAATTTCTCATACTATAACTGTATTTTATCTTTTATAATTAAGAGTATATTTCAGAATCTTAAAGGGCTATAGGGATGTTAGTGGGGGCATCATTTATTCTTAGACCATTAAAAGTGCCAGGAAAACATTAGGTTAAAGCATAAAAATTTATAATTTTAAAGCAAAAGTACCTCAATATCAGTAATTTTATGTAGTTAAATCAGGAAGAACTTTTTTGTTTAATAGAAATCCAGATAATCACCTTTTTCTAAATTCAGTTTATATATGAAGTTGGGCTGGGCCCTCTATCAAGTGAACTATAATAAGATGATAAGGTTTATATCAACAGGGAATTTATTCCCCACCCCTCACACCCCTAGAGAAATTTCCCAGTAGTGCCTGAAGGGAAACTACTTCCTTTTGATACCTTCTGTTTTCTGAGATAATTATTATATTGCTATTGGATAGAGTTACACACAAAACACTGGAGATTCACTCTTCTCCAACATCTTTGAAGAAATTTTACCAGCATCTATTTAGATCTTGATTTTACTCACTTATCTGTAAATATGTCCCACTGATGGAAAATAGTAAATTAAAAAAAAAAATCCCAGCAACAATAAAAAGCCTAAACAAAGTAAATAGTCACCTTTGAACTAAATAATCAAACACATCTCATTTAAAGACGTATTATTTGTAGATGTCAGCAGTATATCTTTGACTAAAAAGCAAAAGCAAACCAAAATAAAGCGAAAAGCCAAGATGCTTACCTTGTCTGTAATGTAGTCTACCTAAATAAAAATTTAGGGCTTCCTTCATGGTTCACACAACATTCTTTGTTGAAATAAGTTCAATGTAAAACCAAACCAAACCAAAGTGGAACATATTTTCCTCATCATTATTTTCTTTGAAATTACTGATAGTTTCAGTTTTTACTGCCTCACCTTTCTTTGAAAACCTGAGTTCTAATATTGTCACTTGGCAGGACATATCATATAGAGTTTCTGGAAGCTGAAATCTACTTGGTCATCTGGTAGGATATTATTATTTTTTCTAACTTATGCACTATTATGAAGTCTTATCTTAATCGTGAAGATATCTGTAGAGGAACTAAGGCAATTGCTATTTCCTTCCTTGTGTCAAGCAGTTGAAATGACTAGAGCTGGTAGTCCTAGCATTAGACAGCCTTTCTCATCCTGATGCTCTTTTGGAAATTCTTCAGGGGGTTGGCCTAATATTTTGGGTATAGTGCACAGCTTATGATTAGGAACTTTATGATAGCCTCCCTATCTCTAAATTATCTTAGAAGAGCATGGATTTTGTAGTGAAATAGACTAGCATTACTTAATGGATAATAATAGTTATTCAAAACATTATTGTGAGGATTAAATAAAAGTGCTTCTGTAAATTTTAATGCAAGGCTTTTAGACCCACATTAGACGTTCAATAAGCATCCAATTTCTTCCATTTATCCTTCCTGCAGTGTGTTCTTCCCTAACCATGGACCATTATGGCTCTAATTGCCTGGTATGGAGTACTGATTGCTGCTTCTCTTGTTTTTTTACTTCTAGATCCTGCACTCTGCCTGTTCCCATAGGCATAGCGAAAGTGCCCTGGCCTTTCTTTACCTTTCAATTTCTTGGGGATTATTCTGAATATTTTCAAATTCAGCCTCAATTCTTGATATCAAGTGGCACCATTTTTAACCACTAGCACATCTATTGGCACTTAGTATTTCTTTAAAAACTAACTGCCTATGTCCTTAATTTCCTCCTATTTGTCAAGAAACTCTGTTAATTTTATTCTGAGCTTTCTGTGAAATGTGAAAATTACCTAAGAAAGTGTGGAAATTACCCAAGAAAATAGGTTCATGAAACATTAAAAAATTATGCCTTATACCATTCACGAAGCAAATTCAATCATTGGCCCCATAGTAAACTTCACCTTAGGGCAATCTTACACAGTTCTTCTTCTGGGTAACCCTTTGAGGATACTGGTTGGAGGTGACTAGTCCAGTTCTCTGTGACAAGCACTGAGGATTCAACAGCGAACAGAATATGGCTTTAGATTTAATAAATTTATTGAGCCTACAATGCTTTGACCTCAGATAATAATAAGCTGGCATACTTGGGAGGTTGAGGTGGGAGGATAGCTTGAGGTCAGGAGGTTGAGACCAGGGCAACATGGCAAGACCCCATCTCTAAAAACAAAATTAAAAAAGTATCCAGGTATGGTGGCACATGCCTGCAGAATGCTACTCAGGAGAATGAGGTGAGGGGATTGCTTGAGCCAAGGAGTTCGAGGCTGCAGGGAGCTATGATCGTGCTACTGTATTCTAGCCTGGGTGATAGAGCAAGACCTGTCTCAAAAAAAAAAAAAAAAAGCTAACATTTAAATAATGCTTACTATCTGAGAAATACTATTCTAATTGCTATATATAATAACTATTTAAATATATAATACAACAAGTTTATAGATAGGTAGGTACCATAATTATCTCCACTTTACAGATGAGGAAACTGAGACAGAGAGAGGCTAAGTAATGTCTTAAGTCACATAGGTTGTACATGGCAGAGCCAGGATTTGAACCTTGGCTCTCTGGCTTTAGATATTTTATCATTAATGCCCTGCCTCTGATTTTATTTGCAGTGGAAGTAGTAAAAGTTTCGAGAATGCTTGTAGCTTCCCATCACAGGTATTTGGATAGCTTTACTAGTTGGCCTGAGAACTTTCTCTGGCAATTGTTTGGAGCTTGCTCAGCTCTCATATGGGGAAGCTTATAAGTGCCAGATATTTAATGTCTCCAGAGGAAACTCTCTGTGGGGGATGAGTATGGTGGATGATTACCCTAGTCCCTCATCTCACAGTGGGGCTATTCTGCGGTTTGCTCTACACAGTTCCTTAGAGGGTCCTGAATAGGATGGAGCTCCTGTTGGTCTTAGGTTTAATGTGAGTCTCATTGGCACACTTTTGTCTCTTTTTTTCTCTTTCTTTCCCCACTCTTTCATCTGTGCTTCCTGAGATCACCCTCAAAAATAGCACCTGCTCCACATCAGGATTTGTTTTTGAAGTGACACAAATTAGGACAGATGCTCTGCTCTTAACATACTGTACTGCCTCTCCACAATCTTTCTTTAGCCCATTTGGTCTCTGTCAGAAAGCCCTTCCCTGTCCATGTTAATTAAAATATTTATTTTATAATGTACAGGCTTAGCTGCCATAACAATACATCCCAATATTGAGAATTTCAAGAAAGAAATGCATTTCTCTCTCATATAACAGTCCAGAAACAGGCAGGTGATCCAAGACAGGGAGGTAATTTTTCAAGACATCTTTCAAGGATATAGATCCCTTCTATTTGGAAGCTCTACAGTTACATGGAGTCCATGGGAGGAAACAGAAAGAAGAGTGGCTTCTATTAAGTATGTCTCTTCACATCCTATTGGATAAAATGTAGTGAGGTGGCAAAACTAGCTTCAAAAGAAGCTAAGAAATGTAGTTTCTACCTTGGTATCTATGTTCCCTGCTAACATTCAGGAAAATGGTTGTTGAGGATAATTAAAAGTTTGACCAAAAATAGCATCCCTTGTCTATATATTCCTCATCTTGATTTATTTTTCATAATTAAATACATAATTTTTTGATGTTAGTATTTATTTGTTTCTTGTCTGTCTCCCCTACTATAATATAAATGCCTTGGGGTAGGGACTTTGTTAGTCGTGCTCAGCACTGTAAACCCAAGACCTAGAACAGTAACTTTCATCAGTAACCACCTGAACAAAAGTTTAATGAAGAATGAATTAATAAATGATCTATTGTGTCTCCCAAATGTCCCCAAGTCTCCAATAATACATTAGACTACACATGGCCAAAGCAACATGAATGCTGAGCTACCTGAGTAAATGCAGCCATTTTTGTCTTTTAAAAGATACTTTATGTGAGATATTTTTATCCTGTATATAATCTAATGAAGTTAAGGGGAATTTGTTTTCAAAATAATTCTTTTCGGGGGATCAGAAGATGGCGGAGTGGAGGTGACCTCCTGGATTTGTGCTCCC